>NW_021703767.1:15923759-15967806 GCF_005190385.1 Monodon monoceros
TATCTATCTATCTATCTATCTATCTATCTATCTATCTATCTATCTATCTATCTACCTATCTATCATTTATCTATCTAAACTGATACTAGAGTTTATCCCAGGGAAGGAAAACTGAGAAACTGGAGGACATGGATGAGTTTAATTGTATATTCCTTTATACTAGTAGAATTGAAAAAAAAAAAGGGAAGCATTTATTTAGTATATTCCAGATTTTGTTTTAAGCACTTTATACCGATTTTATGGATGAGGAAGCTGAATCCCAGTAAAGCAATATGCTTTTTTCCATAACCACTAGGTAATAGAGCCAGGGTTTGAATCCAGGCAGTCTAATTTCAGAACCTATGCTCTTACCTAAACGTGTGTATATGGCCTCTTTCCACAAATTAAAAAGAAAAAAATAAAGTTAAAAACAACCTCACTGAGTTAGAAATTTCAAAATAATGGAGCCAAGAAAGAGGTATAATTAAATTTGTACTTGTTTAATTGGGAAATGATTTCTTTTTTTTTTTTTTTTTTTGAAATGATTTCTTTTTGATTATCCTGTTGGGATGCACCTGGTAAATCATTCTCAGTCTTGGACAAGTTGTAAGAGTCAGTTAGAAAAATCTAGAAATTATGTAACTGCCATTTCTGGACTATGTCACATCCATCTGTTTATATGTCTCTGCTGCAGTTATAAGTAGCAGCCTTTGGGCACCATGCTCCCAAGAACTGAAAAGATTTGATGTGTGCCATGTCTCTGGGGTTTGTGTTTGCTTTTGATGTGTGCCATGTCTCTGGGGTTTGTGTTTGCTTGAGGTGGTGTGAACTAATCTATCAGCTCATGGGCAAAGCTGATTCCAACAGTTAGTGGTTTCATTTCTCCCTGATCAAAGTATAAGTGGTTTTCTTTCTTCCTGATCAGACACTCTTTTACATAGAGCAAGGATGTTAAGGCAGGATCATGAGACAAAAAATATTACCAATTGGAAAGAGCCAGAGGACTTAGGGCTAAAAGACCGATTTTAAAGCTTGGATGATTATATGACTTTGGACAAGTCACTTAACTTTTCTGAGTCTCAGTTTGCTATCTGTAAAAGAAAAATGCTAGTGCCTACTGCAGAGGTTGTTATGAACAGATGAGATAACTCCTTAAAGTAACTAGCTCAATACCTAGCATGTGATCAGTGCCTACATAAAGTGTTCAGCTCAATACCTATTAAATGGTGGATACTCAAAATATATGAGCTGAATCTGAATTTCAGTTCCTTGTGAGCAGGCACACAATTCACAGTCGTTGCTTGAATGTATGAATCAATGAATGAATGATTATGATTAACATAATCTTCTGCATGTAGTGTAGCACCTGTATGTTGAATCTTCTAATGATGGAAAAGTGAGTCAGATCAAAGATCCAGAGTGTGAATATCTGTCACCCAGGTGTGAAAACCGGAGAGTTAATGGTTCTTAGGTGGAGCAGGATGTTTTGAGAGAGTTTTAACTCTGAGTATAGTATATAGTTTAGAACAATCTTCTTAATTAATATCATAGTACAGGTTCTTTGCTGTAATAGAATCTACCCTCAATTCAGTGATTCTTTTGTGAGTTTATTACTATTATTACATTGTGTTCAAAAGAGCTCAAGTGTCCCAAAGCTTTTGTTTCCGGCTCTTATTACTAATTATTCCCATCAGTGGTAAGTGAGACTTGCAGAGTTAGAAAGGAAAAAGAGCAGGGAGACTCCAGGTATTGGGAACACACTCAAGACAACTGATTGTCATTTCCTCTCTTAACCTAGCCTTGTGATCGTATCACCTTTGGCTGAAACCACATCCTGAAACGTGACTGTGCCTCTTTGTACTGGTTCCAGAATGTTTGTCCTATAATGTGAGATTTTGTGCCCCTTCCAGGGAAGGATACTTAAGTCCAGCCCTGATAATAAGGCAAAGTGACTCCAGGGAGAAATGCCCAGTGTCTGTGCCTTGCTATGTGAGGTTTATGCTGAAGAACTGAAAATCAAAGGCCTTAAGCACAATAATTTGTGCTTTTAGAGTCTGGAAGGGCTGCATAATATATGAACCTTTTAAAAAAGAAATCGTGTAGTTAATAAATTCCCCCTAGCAATTTGCTAATAAATTAAGCCCTATTCCCCCTGCAAAAAATTTTTTTTAAAGTAAACATTTATACAATGCCGATTGCATTAAAAAAGAAGAATCTGAACTAAACAGTGTTTTTTTGTTTTCCATTAACTTGTGCCCAAATACTGAAAATGACATAGAATACCTACAGCCATGGACATGAGTCTGACAATACTTGGCATGTAGATGTCAGGGACCAATTACTGTTTGAAAGGCGATACTATTCTTTTCTGTAACTTTAAGTTATCAACCTGCTGCTGTTTGTGTAGCCATGACATCATGTTGTATCCCTTCTGTCCCCACAACTTGATGTCTGTTAATATACTGAATACCAGTGGTTATTGGCTCGTGGACCCATAAGTTGCATCCAAAAGAAATCAGAGTAGAAGACAATACACATTTTCAAAGGTTTTTTTTTTTTTTTTCCATTGATGGATGGAATATTTGTTTTTCCCTTCCTTCTGCCTTCTTCTCTCACCCCTTTCTATCTTCTACCCACCCATTAAAAAATATTTTGAAGATATTTTCTCCTATAATTGTGTGGATGTACCATACCCAGGATTCTTGGTTTCAAATACAGAAGTTGACTCTGGTTAACTTAGGTTTTAAAAGAAGAATTTAATAGACCTACATGGAGGACCACCGTCTGGCAAGAATTCAGGGAGGCAAAGCCTGGCTTAGACCTTGGCGGAGGAAAGGCCTACTCTCTGGCTGGGAGCAGGCAGATCTTCTGCTCGTAGGCTTTTCCATACTGGGAGGTGGGACCTCTGCCAGCCACCTGTCTAGGGATTTCCTCCAAATGAGCAGAACTTTTCATTTTCAATGTCCAGTACCTTCTCAATTTGGAAGAAAAACAAAACAAAACCCTTAAGCTTCCATTTTTTCCCCCCAAATGTATTGTTTAGAACTAGCATGGCTATTGTGAGCATTCACTTAGTAGGTCGTAGAGTCTAGTAGGTGTTAGAGCCACCTACATCCTTTACTTCTTAGTGGTACATTAAACGTGAAAGCAGCAGATTCAATGTCTGGTGAGGGCCTGTTTCCTGGTTTGCAGATGGCCACCTTCTCACTGTATCCTTACATGGAAGAGAGAGAGCGAGCAAGTTTGCATGTGTTTCTTCTTATAAAGGCACTAAACCCATCATGTGGGCTCTACCTTCATGACCTAATCACCTCCTAAAGGCTTCACCTCCTAATACCATCACATTGGGCATTAGGGCTTCAACATATGAATTTGGGGGAGACACAAGCATGAATATCCATAGCACCTCGGAGCTGGCATATAGATGCCACTTAATAACTATTTGTTGAATGAGTGATTGCATGAGTGAGTAATCTCATGTTTATTTGGCGTTCTTTCCAAGATTATCTGGGAGATTTTCAATCTTCTTGTCTGCTCTGAACTCTCACTAGGACTCTGTGAGGGCGTCTTCCTTGGGTCCCTCTGTTGCAATTTATCAGACGAATGGCTCGTCCAGGAGGAACATACTTGCATTTTTTTAAAGAGATTGTTTTTTTTTTCCTTGATGTGGACCATTTTTAGTCTTTATTGAATTTGTTACAATATTGCTTCTGTTTTATGTTTTGGTTTTTTGGCCCCGAGGCATGTGGGATCTTAGCTCCCTGACCAGGGATCTAACTGGCACCCTCTGCATTGGAAGGTGAAGCCTTAACCACTGGACCACCAGGGAAGTCCCCATACTTGCATTTTGAAGACCTCGGTTATATCAATTTCTTCTCAATCCATGAAAAATCAGCATACTGGGGCACTCTTCTTCCTCATCCATTTAGGCTGAATTTCATCACCATAGTGACTATTTTAGGTATAACTGAGGAGATTATTTCCATGTATGCAGCATTTAGCAAGGTTTACGTGGTCACTGGGAAGATGGGTTAGTTCAGCATTGGCTTGTGGATTCTTTATGCTGGTTTTGGTAATTTCCTTAGTGATGATCCTTGTTACAGTTGGAAAATTTTCTGTTGTCAATTTATTTTTATACAGTATGTGGATGACCTTCACGAAGAACAACTTAAAAATCTATTGTTACTCGTAGGATGTGCTGTTGTCCATAGTGGCCTTGTGCTCGCCATTCTGATGGAATGTTAATTAATATTCAGTCCTGGAGAGATTTGAATGGCTCTGGCATGCTAGCTGATTGCACTAAGGATCTTAGGTAAAATCACTTTTCAACCAGAGAGACGCTTTTCCTAGATTTAAATATTCTTTCATGTTTCAGTCATCTTGAACTGTGTTTACTCTACATAGCTAAATTTTTTTTTATGGTGGGGACCCAAAATAACACGGGATACCTGCCAATATTTACAAAAATTTTTCCCTATTGGAGTGTGTGTGCACATATCAGGGCCCTTTAAGGTTATACTTACAGTGGGATCTTAAGTGTGCGTGATGATTGTCAAAAGGCAGTGAGAGTGACTTCCATCTATGGGGTGTCTGGATTATTCTGTTTGTGCTGAACTTTTCCACTTTCATGAGTTTAGAAAAACTGCAGGCCTGTGGAGTCATTTGATGTTTTTTGACCATTTAAAGCAAATGCATTTCAACATTTATAGACTACTTTCCTGGGTGCCCTTTTTCCCTCTCTGGAAGGCCATAGGCTGAAATGACCATCCTTGTTCTGTGCCTCTATCTCCAGCTGGCCTCTCCTCTTCCTACCTGTGCCTTCCTTTCCTATGGCTGCAGCCATCTGACCAAGAGATGGAGGTGGACCTGGGCTCCAGTCTCCTGAGATCAACTGTCCTAGGACCGAGGAATTACCCAGGCCTTGGCCTTTCAGTGCTAAAATCAGGAAAGTCCTGGGCAACAAGGATGGTTGGTCCCCATACTTTTATTCTTGTTAGGGGATCTTTAAGAATTCCTAATCAATAGCTTCACTGACTGGACATTAAGTCTGTGACCTTGCATTGTTGCCCTGGAACTGAATTTTGCCTTGATCTAAGGTTGAGGAGCCACCTTGCACTTACATCTAGTAGAAAGGTCTTGGTCATACTTCTTTATAATGGAGGTCCTCTTGTCATTATCTGTCTAGTACTCCAGGTCCTTATAGCCTGGGTCCTGCCATGTTAGCCTTGGCCCCCAGGCTACATCTCTACCTAATGTGGTCTGCTTCTAGCTCTTTAGTGCCAAGACACCATCTATACCGCCTGTTACCTATGCTCAACTTGAAGTCTACCTAGCACCTCTAGTACTCGTTCTCAAAGTATGATCTTACATCCCATCTATGCATTAGCATCACATAGGAACTTTTAGAAATGCAAATTCTCAGGCTCCATGATCCTTAAAGCATGGCTACTTCCACTTTTGATAGAGACTGTCCAGGTTTGCCCAGGACCGAGTGGTTTACTGGGTATGGGACTTTCAGTACTAAAACTGGGAAAGCTCTGGGAAAACTGGACAGGTGAAAACCTTAACTGAGTAAGCCCATTAGTTTACTCAATGCTATTGACTTATGGGGACAGTAAAACAGGGAAATAAAAAGATTATCAAACCTTCAGGATATCCCCTCATTTACAAACAAAAGAAAGAATGCCAAGAGAAAGACGGTCTATTATGGGATATGCATGTGCAAAATGTATATTTGAATAATTTTCAGAATTGAATAGGTTCATTTCAACCAGGACTATTTAAAGACTATTTTTTTTTAAAAAAACTTTTCTTGGAAGCAAACTCAGTGGAGTCAGGTTTTTAGAATGAACTTGCTGTGTAATCTCGGGCAAAGTACTGATCTTCTGCTTTATTTCTATTGGGGACAGTAATAAATTCTTCTTCTAATTACATTACAAGGGATGAATTGAGGATAAATGAGATTAAGTAGTGTCTATAAAAATACTCTATTTCTTAGATGGATGCTGTATAAGTATTTCATTTTATTAACAGTAATAAACCCATACACAGACACTTTCCAAAGAGAACATAATGTCTCTTACAAGATATGAGAAGAAACCAAAGGTAGCACCCGCCTTCCCCAGATGGGAGTCATTTCTCTCTCTTGTGAATTCCTGTAAGGCTTACTGTCCAGGCTTGTTCTCAGCCTTGACTGCATACGGGAATCACTCCAAGAGCTCTTAAAAAACAAAAACAAAAACAAACACAAACTGATTCCAGGAACCCTCTTCCCTCCAGAGGGCCTGATTTAATCCATCTGCTGTGGTACTAGGTCTTTGGGTGGTTTTGTTTGTTTGTTTTAAATTTTAGAGTTTTATTTATTTTTTTTTATAGAGCAGGTTCTTATTCGTTATCCATTTTATACATATTAGTGTATATATGTCAAACCCAATCTCCCAATTTCCCAGTTCATCACACCACCCCTTGGGTGGTTTTAAATTCACCAGGTGATTCAAATATTTAGCCAGATTTGAGAGTCATGGGCCTAGAATAGTTTTCAAACATTAGTCATAAGAATCACTGGGGAGCATGTTAGAAATACAAAATTAGCCTCCCCCTCAGTCTGGTTAAGTAGATCTAGGGTAGGATTCAGCAATCTGCTTAGTATATAAACTTGCCTGAGGGTTCTGATGGAGCTGGTTGGAGACCTGGTCATTTTTAGAAACTTTTAACTGGATGTTTATTTATTTTTTTGCACAATATGGGGCACATGGTTAGTAGAGTGTCTAATATATTACAGGTATTTAATAAATGTGTGCTGAATGAGGCCTGCTGATTTGTATCCTTTGAGTGACATTGATTTTCAGCTCTTAGATTTTCAGCACTGGGCCTCAGGACTTGGGGCTACTTTTTAAATGATCTGTGCCTCAGTTAAGCTTGACACAGATGAGGTAATGTAAGCGCTTAATACACATCTCCACAATGTCGAGAACCTTGCCCAGCTGGAGAATGCCCCAGCAGTAGAAAGATAACCCCACACTGCTCTTCACCTTGAAACTCAGCCTTGTATTCTGGTTTCTGAAATGGTTCAGTGGAAACAGAGATCCAATGTCCAACTCAAACTTTAAAAAAATACCAGCCAACAGAAATTAGGAAAGCCCACTGTCGTATCCAAATCAATGATTTTATTCGATTATGTTTTCCTCTCAGAATCCCATTTCTAAGCCTGCATTCAGCAAACAACAATCCACCTAGTCTGCTAAGTGTTATCACGGCCTCAGAAACAAAAGTCCCAGAGCACTTTGAACTTTGCTGTTGAAAAATCACAACAAAGAAGCAAAGCCTGATATAAAATGGTCAAAAGCCTTTGGATATAAAATTGTCGAACTGGCATTTTAACAAGGCCCACCCTGCATGCAGCAAAAGGCTGAAAGTCCAAGACAAGCAAAGGCCTGTAGCGGTCGCTTAACAGAATTAGCCCTGCTGCCCTGTTCACATTACACTGCATTTGTCAAGCTGGATAGCCATCTCTTTCTTCCTGGAAGAACCAACATTTTTTTTTTTAAGTTGACTTTTGTTTTCTGAGCCATGCCAACATTCCAGCCACATGAGAAAGCCTGAAGAGATCTAAACCCCAAATTCAAAGTACTGTTTGTACTACAAACATGTTACAGTTGTCATTGAACAGTACACAAACACATTAGGAGGAGGGAATGGAAACTGAATGGACATTAATTTCTGGGGTTAGCTGCCCAGGTGGAATGCTATATTTCAGAGGGCCCATCCAAATGGTAACAGCCTTCCCTAAAGTCTAATTCAAGTCACCATAGGACAAAGTTTGTGGATACTAATTACAGCAGCTCAGCTAGATAATTAAATCAAACATTCAGTAACAATTGAGGACAGACTCCAGCTGGAGTTCTTCAGTTCTTTCATAG
This sequence comes from Monodon monoceros, assembly GCF_005190385.1. Taxonomy (NCBI): domain Eukaryota; kingdom Metazoa; phylum Chordata; class Mammalia; order Artiodactyla; family Monodontidae; genus Monodon; species Monodon monoceros. The sequence continues at coordinate 15,931,658 of NW_021703767.1, forward strand.
CAAAACTAGTCTACCAACAATTAAGAGGGCCCAGAGATATTTACATATATAAAAGTGTGTTGTAACCACTTTTATGGTATGGCTCATTTGAAGGAAATAAACTAGAGAAATTCTTCACATATTTCATTCCACAAATGTTCTATAAAATTCCTGCTGTAATCAGTCCCTTATAATATATTTTTTTTACAACATAGGCCAAGAAACCCAGCATTTTTAAAGAAAATGACTATTTCACATGATTTGTGATTTAAATTATGGGTTTCTTAATGTTGTCAGTAGGACTTAAAACACAAATTGCCAAATGTTTAAAATAACTTTACCTTATTCTCTGCTTAATTTGGATTGATACCATTAGGTAAATTTGTAACTGCTAAGGAGAATAAGGAAGACCTTATTTCCTTTCTTTCTCTTTTATTTATTTATTTTTTTTGCGGTGTGCAGGCCTCTCACTGTTGTGGCCTCTCCCGTTGCGGAGCACAGGCTCCGGACGCGCAGGCTCAACGGCCATGGCTCACGGGCCCAGCTGCTCCGCGGCATGTGGGATCTTCCCGGACCGGGGCACGAACCCGTGTCCCCTGCATCGGCAGGTGGACTCTCAACCACTGCACCACCAGGGAATTCCGACCAGGTTTTTTTAAAGCTAATAAACTGTACAGTTTTTATTCGGTTCAGATGGCACATTTTGACTCCACAACATAAAAGACTATGTGTATCCTTACATCATGCATACCCAATGATACCCATCTAGTTTTACTTGAGGCTTTTCTGTACCCTGTTATTTGTTGACTCTCTCTCAAGCAACTACCAGAGCTTCAAGAATTCCCAGTTTTGGTGGGAAGCAGCAGCATAGCACAGGGAGATCTGCTCGGTGTTTTGCTATGACCTAGAAGGGTGGGATAGGGAGGATGGGAGGGAGACTCAAGAGGGAGGGGATATGGGGATATATATATGCATATGGCTGATTCGCCTTGTTGTGCAACAGAAACGAACATGGTATTGTGAAGCAATTATACTTAAATAAAGGTCTATTAAAAAAAAATTCCCAGTTTCTTCAAATATTCACCAACTGAGGGTAATGAAAACATTAAAGGCTGATTATAGATAACCCACAGTTCTTAGGTTTGGAAATGGTAAAGAAAAGACAGATAAGGAGGAACATTTAAAACAAAACTACAGGGCTTCCTTGGTGTCACAGTGGTTGAGAGTCTGCCTGCCGATGCAGCGGACGCAGGTTCGCGCCCCGGTCTGGGAAGATCCCACATGCCGCGGAGCGGCTAGGCCCGTGATCCATGGCCGCTGAGCCTGTGCGTCCGGAACCTGTGCTCTGCAACGGGAGAGGCCACAACAGTGAGAGGCCCGCGTACCGCAAAAAAAAGAAAAAACAACAACAAATATAGGTGAGAATTTGACATATCGAAAAGCAACTTTTAAATCAGCAAGAACATACCTCTGTAGTTCTATTACTTTTGGCATTAAGAAATGAATCCTAGAGCTCTTCTCTGAGGTTCTACCCACTGAGGAGGTTGTGAAAACAATAGTTCTTTGCCTCAAGATTGTGGTGACCAGTGGCAAAGCTAAGCTGAAGCTACCAGACCTTTACACTAAGTCCCCCGGGCTGTGATGAAGCTCCTGAGGGGTTCTGCGGAAGATAAAGTGAGGTCCGGCTGCAGCTAGCCCACCATGAAAATTTCTCTGCACAGCTGTCCCAAAGTTTGGATCGCTGAGAATTCCTAAGGAGAGTGAGGAAAAAGAAGAGGAAGAAGGGAAAACCAGAAGGTTGTTTGGAGTGGGGAGGGTCTCAGGCTCTGTCTAGACATCATTCTCTATATTCCTGTCCAGAAGTGCACATGGTTGGTCCCCAAGAGAGGCTTATATTATTTTATTTATGCAGCAATTTTACGTGGTGGTATCAATTTCACTTTACCAATGGACAAACCATAGTTCTGGGAAGGTAAGTATGGTGACTAAGCTCACACAGCTAATAAATGGGAAGCTGGGACTTAAACACTATACTTTTGTCCAATGCACTGTCCATCTCCCAAAACATAGAGCCAAGGAATGGAAGGGGCAATTAAGGAAGGTCATTGCTCTCTGCTCCTCTCATAGGCCCATTTTCTTCACTCCATCAGACATGTATTAGTAGCTACTTGGTGCAATTAGTAATCTTAATAAGGCCCTTTATTTCTCTTCTTTAATTACTCCCACAAGGTTTTTATTTCTCAAAAATGAATACTTATGAAATGAACCATTTCAAACTTATGTTTTTCAAGTGAAGTCTAGAGTTAATAAGTATCTAAACATTACTCCCAAACAAGAGATGTGCGCTTTTTCTTTCTCCCTCTTTGATTAACCCCATACGTACCTAACATGTTGAGGTTACTTGTAATTTTGGTTATAAATGGTTATTAAATTTTTAAAAAATCAATGATTTTTGAAATAGCTACTGTTTTCTTTGTTGTCTACAATGTATTGTATTCCAAAGCTTCCTCTTTTTATATTTACTTTAAAAAATTTTTGGAGTAAATCTTGAAAAATTATTTCAGAAAAGATGAACAATTAAGTTTTCTGAGTTCTTCTGTATCTAAAAATATCTTTCTATTGTGTTTGCACTTGAAATTTGGCTGACATAGAATTCTAGGTTCAACTGTTAATTTTTCTTAGAATTTTGAGCATAGTACTCCAGCATTTTCTCACACCCAGTGTTGCTGGGTCTGAGAAATGACAGATAGATAGTAATCTAATTCTCATTCCTTAGTTGATAACCTTTTCCACTTCTCTGGAAGAGTTTAGGATTTTCATTTTATCACTGGAGTTTTGAAGTTTCATGTGGATGTGATTTACTGTTGTTCATTCATTCATTCTCATAGGCACTTGATGGACCCTGTGAATGAAAAGATGCATGTGTTTCTTCATCTCTGGGGAAGTTTCTTCAATAACTTCTATGTCATCTCCTTTTTTTCTGTGATCTCTGTTTTTGCTCTGGGATACCTATCAGACAGCCACTGAAACTTCTGGATCTGTCCTCCAAGTCTTCTTCTCTTCCTTCATGCCTTCTGTCTCATTTTTCTTTTACACAGCATTTTGGGAGACTTGCTCAGCTTGAGCTTCCAGCTCGCCAGTTCATTCTTCAGCTATGTCCATTCTACTTAGATAACTTAAAAAAATTCAACAATAACATTTTAAATTTCTAAACCCTTTAGTTTGTTTTTCTTTTTGGCTGTATCCTCTGATTTCTGAGAACATCACTATTGTATTAATTTGCTAGGGCTGCCACAAAAAAGCCATAGACATGGTGGCTTAAACAATAGAAATTTATTTTCTCATAGTTCTGGAGACTGCAAGTCCAAGATCAAGGTGCTGAGCAAGGTTAGTTTCCTCTGAGGCTTCTCTCCTTCACTTGCAGATGTCCATCCTCTTGCTGCCTCTTCAAATGGTCTTTCCTCTGTGTATGCACATATCTGCTTTCCCTTATGTGTCCTAATTTCTACTTATATAAGGACTCTAGTCTTGGATTAGGGACCACCAATAACCTCATTTTAACTTAATTACTTTTTTAAAGGCTCTATCTCCAAGTATTCTATACGAACACATTCTGAGTTACTAGGGGGTTAGGGTTTCGAGATACAAATTTTGGGGGAATTCAGCCCTTAATGACTATATAAATTTTTTACTTAAAGACATTTCCCTCACCTTGTTCTATTAATTCTGTTTTCTCAGATGTTAGTAAATCAGTTAGTTGGATTTGGTGCCATTCTTTAGTGGTATTGCTTTAACTCAAATGTTCAGTAATTTTTAGTTGTTTTCTTATCTTTGTCCTTGTTACTTGTGTGAAGATGCTGATTGTAGTAACTGTAGATCACCTTTAATGATTGCATGGGAAGGGTGGAATGCTCTGCTGGATGAGAGGTAAGGAGGTTCGCTGCTCCTCCTTGGGTCAGTTTCTTTTATTTTTTTATTAGAGTATAGTTGATGTACAATGCTGTGTTAGGTTCAGGTGTACAGCAAAGTGAATCAGTTATACATATATCCACTCAGAATATTGAGTAGAGTTCCCTGTGCTATACAGTAGGTTCTTATTAGTTATCCATTTTATATATAGTATTGTATATGTTAATACTAATCTCCCACTTTATCACTCTCCCTGCCTTTTGCCCCGGTAACCAGAAGTTTGTTTCCTACATCTGTGACTCTATTTCCGCTTTGTAAATAAGTTCATTTGTACCATTTTAAAAAATTCCACATATAAGCGATATCATATGATATTTGTCTTTCTCTGACTTACTTCACTCAGTATGACAATTACTAGGTCCATCCATGTTTTTACAAATGTCATTGTTTCATTCTTTTTTATGGATAATATTCCACTGTATATATGTATCACATCTTCTTTATCTGTTCCTCTGTCGATGGATACCGCCTGGGTCTTGGACCCTGGAGTGGACATCAGTGCTTTACCTCAGTTCCCAATGTTTCTCCTGGCAGCTGTTTAGCAGCATATGGGAGGGACTAACCAGTTTAGCATCTTCAAAGCTGCCTTCAGACTCTTCCCTATTATTTTATCTGTTGACTGTGGAACTCCCAGAACTGTATGTCCCCTTCTTCTGCATGTGTTTCACACTGATGCTTTTTTTCAGTTTTGTGACTCTGCAGATATGATTCTGTCTGTTTACCACCTTTTAGAGATTCCTCAGAAATGTCTTTAGATGGTACATTTTCTTTTCTTCTAACATGTGGTGAATTTACTGTCTTCTATTTTTTTGCTTTTCATGAAATTTGGGGTAAGAGTGATAATACGTATAATTTCTTCTAAATATTTACATTATTATCAAGTAAATCTGGAAATGCCATTATATTATCATTCAGTATCAGTAGATATTCAAATATGTTAAAAATGTCCTCAATCCCTCTGGCTAGATCACAAATAGTTGTTGTCTAATGCCCAACAATCTCCATTTCTATCTTCCTGGAACATTTTTACTCCTTCCATTTTTCTCACGTCTTTTCTTAAACGTCTTCAACAGCCATGTAAATCCATAAAACATCTTGACCTTAGGATTTACCCACATTTTTGATGAACCATATCGTTAAAAAAATCACTATTGACCTGTTGAGAGGAAAAAGATTTAAGGAACAGATGGATTTTATTTTTGATATGTTGTTTGAAGTGACTAAGTGATATATACATAGGAACATTGAGCAGCCATTTGGAGATACAGTAGAAAACTTTTCAATCTCCAGCTTACCACTCCATTTATTCAAGGAAATCCTACTTTATAAGTATTATTATATTATGTACCATAGATACAAAGATTAGCAAAGCATGATACTTGCATTCAAGTAACTGAAAATCTAGTGAGAATTTCTGTAAAAGAAGTGTGTAAAATGGATACAGAGAGTGAGTGGAATAGTGAGGACAAGCCAATCCCAAATCTCTACCCACTCTGTGGATTCTCTTTGGGTTGGAATATGCCAAAGTAAAGTACTGTACACACTTTTTTTTTTGTATGTGCTTGGCTGGCTAACTGGGGCACTGTTCAGTACGTATTGTACAACCTACCCTTTTCATGTTAGGGGCTTAATCTTGGGTTTAGTGAAAGTCTCTTCACACCATTCCTCCTCCACCTCTTCACCCACAAAAATGCACAAACTGTTATTCAAACTCTGGAAAAGTGGCTCTTTGGAAGATGAGGTGTGGTTTTCAAGGGGGAGCAGAAGGCCCAGCAGAACATAGACTAGGGAAGAAGGAACACTCAGTTGAGTCTCTGGAGGGAAATCATCACAATGAGAATACTGTGGGGGAATGGGTCTTGATTTCTTGGGAATGGTTTTAGTTATGGGTTGTCAAGAGAAGAAAGGTGTGCTGGATGTTGTTTATTGGCTTTCAACAACATCCTTGCCCTTCTAAGCTCCATCCTGCCTTATAGGGCTGAAATGTTAAAAATTATATACAATGGAATATTACTCAGCCATAAAAAGAAATGAAATTGAGCTATTTGTAATGAGGTGGATGGACCTAGAGTCTGTCATACAGAGTGAAGTAAGTCAGAAAGAGAAAGACAAATACTGTATGCTCACACATATATATGGAATTTAAGAAAAAAAATGTCATGACGAACCTAGGGGTAAGACAGGAATAAAGACACAGACCTACTAGAGAATGGACTTGAGGACACGGGGAGAGGGAGGAGTAAGCTGGGACAAAGTGAGAGAGTGGCATGGACATATATACACTACCAAACGTAAAATACATAGCTAGTGGGAAGCAGCTGCATAGCACAGGGAGATCAGCTCGGTGCTTTGTGACTACCTGGAGGGGTCGGATAGGGAGGGTGGGAGGGAGGGAGACGCAAGAGGGAAGAGATATGGGGACATATGTATATGTATAACTGATTCACTTTATTATAAAGCAGAAACTAACACATCATTGTAAAGCAATTATACTCCAATAAAGATGTAAAAAAAAAAATTATATTTCCCAATTTACCTTGTCAGCAGGTTCCAGTCTAGAGTTCTCCAATGTGAGGCTCATGTGTGAATTTGGAGAAGTAGGAAAGAAGGAGGAGCTGTTGATCTTTGGTTGTCGTGATAAGCAGGTGACTGAGCGTCAGCAGAGGATGGAGGTAAGATTTTGTAAAAGGCTACTGGGTGTCCTGAGAATTACTCACTCTGACGCTTGTGGAAATTTCTTGGGATTCCTGCCCTTTAAGATATAAATTATTTCTTGAAATACCCAGAATGGCTTCTGTTTTCCTGACTGAACCCTGACTGACCAAAGGGAAATGATTGCTGCCTGAACTGGCATGAAAGTTGCATGTACCATTTGGGGAGCCTAAGTATGTGTCATTTACACAGATGGTTTCTCCAAGAACCAGAGGCATGGATGCTACTGAATAGATAGGAGTGAATTTCTGGCAGGGCAGGGCCTGGCACTGGCACTGGGCTAAAGGGACTCTCAGTTTGTCCCATGGCCACAGTGGATCCAGACATTCAGACTTTTTGGGCTTTGTCATATCCATGTGCCTTGTAGACCATGAAACTATGTGGGAGATCAAGGTAATGAGAGAATGCAAGGAAATTTATACCCAGATATTGATAATCCTCCAAGGTTTGTATCAATGGCCACTTACTCCTTGAGGCATTTCCCTGAGTTATTTCAGACTTATTTTTGTGTTTCAAAAATGAAACTTCTTTTAGATGCACTCAAGATAGGTCCAACTCCTTATGAATTCTGTCTGTAATTAGCAGCCTTACAATGAGTTTTCAGCATAATATATTGGAGTATTTTAAGAAAAATGTTATGAGTTGGGAAGTTGGGATTGACATATATACACTAATATGTATAAAATGGATAACTAATAAGAACCAGCTGTATAAAAAAATAAATAAACTTCTAAAATTCAAAAAAAAAAAAGTTAGAAAGACTTTTTTCCCAAACAATTATATCCACTGTAGCAGAAAGTGCTTCCCCATTTTACAATATTGAATGGATATTAAGCTTGCATTAGGTCTTCTTTCTTTTCATTTTTTAAAAAATATCTTTATTGGAATATAACTGCTTTACAATGTTGTGTTAGTTTCTGCTTTAAAACAAAGTGAATCAGTTATACATATACATATATCTCCATATCTCTTCCCTCTTGCGTCTCCCTCCCTCCCACCCTTCTAGGTGGTCACAAAGCACCAAGCTGATCTCCTTGTGCTATGTGGCTCCTTCCCACTAGCTATGTATTTTACATTTGGTAGTGCATATGTGTCCATGCCACTCTCTCACTTTGTCCCAGCTTACTCCTCCTTCTCCCTGTGTCCTCAAGTCCATTTTCTACATCTGCATCTTTATTCCCGTCTTGCCCCTAGGCTCTTCATGACTTTTTTTTTTTTTAAATTCCATATATATGTGTTAGCATACGGTATTTGTTTTTCTCTTTCTGACTTACTTCACTCTGTATGACAGACTCTTCGTCCATCCACCTCACTACAGATAACTCAATTTCATTTCTTTTCATGGCTGAGTAATATTCCACTGTGTATATGTGCCACATCTTCTTTATCCACTCATCTGTTGATGGACACTTAGGTTGCTTCCATATCCTGGCTGTTGTAAATAGAGCTGCAATGAACATTGTGGTACATGACTCTTTTTGAACTATGGTTTTCTCAGGGTATTTGCCCAGGAGTGGGATCGCTGAGTCATATGGTAGTTCTTTTTTTAGTTTTTTAAGGAACCTCCATTCTGTTCTCCATAGTTGGCTGTAAAACTTACATTCGCACTAACAGTGCAAGAGGGTTACCTTTTCTCCACACCCTCACCAGCATTTATTGTTTGTAGATTTTTTGATGATGGCCATTCTGGCTGGTGCGAGGTGATACCTCATTGTAGTTTTGATTTGCTTTTCTCTAATGATTAGTGATGTTGAGCATCCTTTCATGTGTTTGTTGGCAATCTGTATATCTTCTTTGGAGAAATGTCTATTTAGGTCTTCTGCCCACTTTTGGACTGGATTGTTTGTTTTTTTGATATTGAGTTGCATGAGCTGCTTGTAAATTTTGGAAATTAATCCTTTGTCAGTTGCTTCATTGCAAATATTTTCTCCCATTCTGAGGGTTATGTTTTCATATTGTTTATGATTTCTTTTGCTGTGCAAAAGCTTTTAAGTTTCATTAGGTCCCATTTGTTTATTTATTTTTTAAAATTTCCCTTTCTCTAGGAGGTGGGTCAGAAAGGATCTTGCTGTGATTTATGTCATAGAGTGTTCTGCCTATGTTTTCCTCTAAGAGTTTTACAGTGTCTGGCCTTACATTTAGGTCTTTAATCCATTTTGAGTTTATTTTTGTGTTTGGTGTTAAGGAGTGTTCTAATTTCATTCTTTTATATGTAGTTGTCCAGTTTTCCCCGCATCACTTCTTGAAGAAGTATACTGTCATTTGAAACCTTCTATCATTAGGTTCTAGTATTCTTCACAGCAGTCTGATTTGGTCTCTGTTTCTACCTTTGGAACATATTTTGTGAATCTCTCCTTTGGTACCCTTGTTTACTCTATTCCTATATCCTGCCTACCATTAATCTGAATACTACCTTTTCTTCAAAGGCCAGTTCAGATGTCTTGTTCTCCAAAAATATTTCTTCAGTTCACATTACTGATCAGCAATCCCTTCCACCTTTTGAAGTCACAAATTACATGTCACTTCTATAGGAGTACTGTCCATTACATTAGGACAATTCATCCAGGACAGAATCTTATTCTACTTTATTACCATACTAGGAAGAGAGTACATAAACATTTGATGAATAAAAAAAAAAACAACAAAAAATATTCAGCCACAACCTCAGTGATGCTTCTGTAATTGATTATTTTTGGTACACGAGTGGTCTGCATAAATGGTTATAATGATCTTGAGACACTTAGAATATATCGTTCAGCTGCAGGGACACTGGTATACACCAAAGTAAAGCAAAATAACCTCATTATTAACCCAACAGTGGAGCTGGCTCTTGATTCCAAACGGGCAGTAGTATAATGGCTCTTGCTGTCACTAACCATTTTGGGAAACCATCATATGAACAGAGACTGTCGTTCCCTACAAGAATTCAGATAAGTGGTGGTTGTCATCTTCCTTCCAGGATTCGAGAAGTCAACATGCCTGTTTTCAGCTAGAAAGTGATTAGAGGTCAAGAGAATTTGGAATTATCACCATGGTAGAATCCCACATGGTGCCAACAGTAACATGATGGTATCGTGTGTGGGAACGGTGAGCTCAAGTGTTGAGAAATGTGAGCTGGGTAGAAATACAACTACTAAGAGGTAATTTCTATTTCATAATTTTTTTAGGTTGAGATACATTTTTTCATAATGTTTTAATATCTAGCAAAGTAATACATGTACAGCAAAGAAAAACAGGAAGGTACATGAATGCACAGGGAGAGGCACAGTCCCTGCACAACTCAATTCCCTCCCCAACTCTTTAACTTTCTGTTTTGAGTTCAGGTTGTTACCACCAAAACACTCATTCAAAGCCTATTCTGCTATTTCTTTCATCTTAAAATAATTTTCACACAGTTTCTAGTAATCCTCTGATTTGAAATTTTAAAATTTAGGTCACCTGAACCAACTCCCTCTCTTCTCTCTGGCCTCTTCCCAATTTTAGACAGTCCTTCTGTCAGTTACAGTGTAAATATGTCATATAATTAAGTGCACATTTAAAAAAATCAGATATATATTTCTTGTCATCTCTATTTCTACACTCACTCTCCAAGAGCTGTTAACTGGACCTTTGTTAGGGGAGATAATGTTTATTTTATATTCTGTACCATAATTATGTTTTGTCTACTTTGATTGTAGGTTGATTTAAGAGTTCAAAACCAGTACAGTTCCTTAACAAAACTATGATAAAGTAAATGTTATTTATCCAAAGCCAAAAAAAAATGAAGTTTTAATCTGTTGTCATTGAGTGCTTTAAAAATAACATCTCGGCAAACATTAAAAATAACATTTTCATAATTAAAACTATTAAATTCAAATCAGTTAAAATATATTTAGGTAAAAGACTAAGATCAGAAGGAAGAAGTAGAACTATCTCTGAAGATAACAGGATTGTTCACATAGATAATCTTAAGGAATCTATAAACTAACCATTAGAATACATAAGTAAATTTATCAAGTTCACAGGATACAATGCTAATGTTAGCAAATCAATTTTATTCATATATAATAATAGCAGTAAATAATCAGAAAGTGAAATAAAACCAATTAACAATAACACCAAAAAGCATAACATATTGAACAACTAACTGTTGTTCAATTTGTTTGCCAACAAATCAGATAACCTAGGTGAAATGGACAAACCCCTAGAAACACAAAACCTACTAGGAATGAATCATGAGGAAATAGAAAACGTGAATAAATCTATAACCAATAAGGAGATTAAAAATGTAATAAAAACCTCCAACAAAGAAAAACCTTGGATCTTATGGCTTCACTGGTGAATTTTACCCAATATTTAAAAAATAGTTTACATCAATTCTCCTCAAACTCTTCCAAAAAATTGAAGAGGAGGGAACACTTCTTAACACATTCTGTGAGGCCAGCATTACTCTGATATCAAAGCCAGAAAAAGACACTACAAGAAAACTACAGAGCAGTATCCCTTATGAACATTGATTCAAAAATCCTCAACAAAATACTAGCAAACCAAGTTTAATGCCACATTAGAAAGATCACACCATGACCAATGGGATTTATTCCTTGAATGCAAAGATGGCTTAACATATGAAAATCAAGCAGTCTCTTACACCACATTAACAGAATTAAGCAAAGAAATACATTATCATCTTAATTGAGGTAGAAAAAGCATTTGACAACATTCAACACCATTTCATGAGAAAAACATTTAACAAAATAGAAATAGAGGATAACTACTTCAATATGATAAAAGCCATATATGAAAAACACACAGTAAATATACTGTAAATACCAATGTTTTATAAGATCAATATTGTAAGACTGAAAGCTTTTCTTTCAAGCTCAGGAACAAGGTAAGGATGACTGCTTTCACCGTTTCTATTCAACGTGGTACTGGAAGTCACAGCCAGAGCAATTAGGCAAGAAAAAGAAATAAAAGTCAAGCAAATCAGAGAGAAGAAATAAAATGATCTGTTTGTAGATGATATGATCTTACATGTAGAAAACCCTAAAGAGTCACCAAAAAGATGTAATAACTAATAATTCAATAAATTTATTGGATACAAAATAAACATACAAAAATCAGTGTTTTTATACAATAACAATGAACAATCCCCAAAGGAAATTAGGAAAACAATGCCATTTACAAAAGGATCACAATAATAAAATATGTAGAAATAAACATAACTAAGGAGGGGCACAAGCCTCTAACATAGCCCAATCCACCAGAAGGCAGAGAGCAGAAGCAAGAAGAACTACAATCCTTCAGCCTGTGGAACAAAAACCACATTCACAGAGAGATAGACAAGATGAAAAGGCAGAGGGCTATGTACCAGATGAAGGAACAAGATAAAACTCCAGAAAAACAAGAAAATGAAGTGGACATAGGCAACCTTCTAGAAAAAGAACTTAGAATAATGATAGTGAAGATGATCCAGGACCTCAAAAAAAGAATGGAGGCAAAGATCGAGAAGATGCAAGAGTTGTTTAACAAAGACCTAGAAGAATTAAAGAAAAAAAAAGTGGAAGAATTAAAGAACAAACAAAAAGAGATGAACAATAAAATAACTGAAATGAAAAATAAGCTAGAAGGCATCAATAGCAGAATAACTGAGGCAGAAGAATGGATAAGTGACCTGGAAGACAGAATGGTGAAATTCACAGCCATGGAACAGAAAAAGGCAAAAAAAAAAAGAAAAAAAAAAAGAAAACAAATGAAGACAGCATAAAGACCTCTGGGAAAATTAAGTGCCACAACATTTGCATTATAGACATCCCAGAAGGAGAAGAGAGAGAGAAAGGACCTGAGAAAATATTTGAAGAGATTGTAGTGGAAAACTTCCCTAACGTGGGAAAGGAAATAGCCACCGAAGTCCAGGAAGAACAGAGAGTCCAAGGCAGGATAAATCCAAGGAGAAACACACTGAGACACATAGTAATCAAATGGACAAAAATTAAAGACAAAGAAAAATTATTGAAAGCAACAAGGGAAAAATGACAACATACAAGGGAGCTCCCATAAGGTTAACAGCTGATTTCTCAGCAGAAACTCTACAAGCCAGAAGGGAGGGCCATGATATATTTAAAGTGATGAAAGGGAACAACCTACAACCAAGATTACTCTATCTGGTAAGGATCTCATGCAGATTTGACAGAAAAATCAAAAACTTTACAGACAAGCAAAAGCTAAGAGAATTTAGCACCACCAAACCAGCTCTACAACAAATGCTAAAGGAACTTCTCTAAGTGGGAAACACAAGAGAAGAAAAGGACCTACAAAAACAAATGAATAACAATTAAGAAAATGGTAATAAGAACATACATATCGATAATTACCTTAAATGTGAATGGATTAAATGCTCCAACCAAAAGACACAGGCTCGCTGAATGGATACAAAAACAAGACCAATATATATGCTGTCTACAAGAGGCCCACTTCAGACCTAAGGACACATACAGGCTGAAAGTGAGGGGTTGGAAAAAGATGTTCCATGCAAATGGAAATCAAAAGAAAGCTGGAGTACCAATACTCATATCAGATAAAGTAGACTTTAAAATAAAGAATGTTATAAGAGACAAGGAAGGACACTACATAATGATCAAGAGATCAATCCAAGAAGAAGATATAACAATTATAAATATATTTGCACCCAACATAAGAGCACCTCAACACATAAGGCAACTGCTAACAGTTATAAAAAAGGAAATCAACAGTAACACAATAATAGTGGGGAAATTTAACACCTCACTTACACCAATGGACAGAACATCCAAACAGAAAATTAATAAGGAAACATAAGGTTTTAATGACATGACAGATCAGCTAGATTTAATTGATATTTATAGGACATTCCATCCAAAAACAGATTAAACTTTCTTCTCAAGTGCAAATGGAACATTCTCCAGGATAGATCACATCTTGGATCACAAATCAAGCCTTGGTATATTTAAGAAAATTGAAATCATATCAAGCTTCTTTTCTGACACAATGCTATGAGATTAGAAATCAGTTACAGGGAAAAAAAGGTAAAAAACACAAAGACCTGGAGGCTAAACAATACAGAACTAAATAACCAAGAGATCACTGAAGAGATCAAAGAGAAAATAAAAAAATACCTAGAGACAAATGATAATGAAAACACAATGATCCAAAACCTATGGGATGCAGCAAAATCAGTTCTAAGAGGGAAGTTTATAGCAATACAAGCCTATCTCAAGAAAGAAGTAAAATCTCAAGTAAACAATTTAACCATAGAGCTAAAGGAACTAGAGAAAGAAGAACAAAAAAGCCCCAAAGTTAGTGGAAGGAAATAAATCATAAAAATCAGATCAGAAATAAATGAAAAAGAAACGAAGGAAATGATAGCAAAGATCAATAAAACTAAAAGCTGGTTCTTTGAGAAGATAAACAAAATTGATAAACCACTAGCCAGACTCATCAAGAAAAAAAGGGAGAAGACTCAAATCAATAGAACTAGAAATGAAAAAGGAGAAGTAACAACTGACACTGCAGAAATACAAAAGATCATGAGAGATTACTACAAGCAACTTTATGCCAGTAAAATGGACAACCTGGAAGAAATGGACCAATTATTAAAAAGGTATAACCTTCCAAGACTGAACCAGGAAGAAATAGAAAATATGAATAGACCAATCACAAGTAATGAAATTGAAACTGTGATTAAAAATCTTCCAACAAACAAAAGCCCAGGACCACATGATTTCACAGGTGAATTCTATCAAACATTTAGAGAAGAGCTAACACCTATCCTTCTCAAACTCTTCCAAAAAAATGCAGAGGGAGGAACACTCCCAAACTCATTCTATGGGGTCATCATCACTGTGATAAAAAAAACCGGACAAAGATACTACAAAAAAAGAAAATTACAGACCAATATCACTGATGACTATAGATGCAAAAATCCTCAACAAAATACTAGCAAACCGAGTCCAATAACACATAAAAAGGATCATACACCATGATCAAGTGGGATTTATCCCAGGGATGCAAGGATTCTTCAGTATAAGCAAATCAATCAAGGTGATACACCATATTAACAAATTGAAGAGTAAAAAGCATATGATCATCTCAATAGAGGCAGAAAAATCTTTTGTCAAAATTCAACACCGATTTATGATAAAAACTCTCCAGAGAGTGGGAATAGAGGGAATCCTTCTCAACCTAATTAAGGCCATATATGACAAATCCACTGCACACATCATTCTCAATGGTGAAAAACTGAAAGCATTTCCTCTAAGATCAGGAACAAGACAAGGATGTTCACTATTGCCACTGTTATTCAACATAGTTTTGGAAGTCGTAGCAACAGCAATCAGAGAAGAAAAAGAAATAACAGGAATACAAATTGGAAAAGAAAAAGTAAAATTGTCACTGTTTGCAGATGACATAATCCTATACACAGAGAATCCTAAAGATACCAAAAAAACTACTAGAGCTCATCATTGAATTTGGTAAAGTTGCAGGATACAAGATTAATGCACAGAAATCTCTTGCATTCCTATACACTAATGATGAAAAATCTGAAGAGAAATTAAGGAAACACTCCCATTTACCATTGCAACAAAAAGAATACAATGCCTAGGAATAAACCTACCTAGGGAGACAAAAAACCTGTATGCAGAGAACTATAAGACACTGATGAAAGAAATTAAAGATGATACCAACAGATGGAGAGATATACCATGTTCTTGGACTGGAAGAATCAATATTGTGAAAATGACTATACTACCCAAAGCAATCTACAGATTCAATGCAATCCCTATCAAATTACCAATGGCACTTTTTACAGAACTAGAACAAAAAATCTTAACAGTTGTATAGAGACATAAAAGACCCTGAATAGCCAAAGCAGTCTTGAGGGAAGAAAACAGAGCTGGAGGAATCAGACGCCCTGACTCAGACTATACTACAAAGCTATAGTAATCAAGACAATATGGTACTGGCACGAAAACAGAAATATAGATCAATGGAACAGGATAAAAAGCCCAGAGATAAACCCAAGCACCTATGGTCAACTAAGCTATGACAAAGGAGGCAAGGATATTCAATGGAGGAAAGACAGTCTCTTCAATAAGTAGTGCTGAGTAAACTGGACAGCTACATCTAAAAGAATGAAATTAAAACCCTCCCTAACACCATACACAAAAATAAACTCAAAATGGATTAGAGACCTAAATGTAAGCCTGGACACTATAAAACTCTTAAAGAACACTCTGTGACATAAATCACAGCAAGATCTGTTTTGATCCACCTCCTAGAGAAATGGAAATAAAAACAAACAAATGGGACCTAATGAAACTTAAAAGCTTTTGCAAAGCAAAGGAAAACAAGACGAAAAGACAACCCTCAGAATGGGAGAAAATATTTACAAGCGAATCAGTGGACAAAGGATTAATCTCAAAAATATATAAACAGCTCATGCAGCTCAATATTAAGAAAATAAACAACCCAATCAAAAAATAGGCAGAAGATCTAAATAGACATTTCTCTAAAGAAGATATACAGATGGCCAAAAAGCACATGAAAAGCTGCTCAACATCACTAATTATTAGAGAAATGCAAATCAAAGCTACAATGAGATATCACCTCACATCAGTTAGAATGGGCATCATCAGAAAATCTACAAACTACAAATGCTGGAGAGGGTGTGGAGAAAAAGGAACACTCTTGCCCTGTTTGTGGGAATGTAAATTGATACAACCAGTATGGAGGTCCCTCAAAAAACTAAAAATAGAACTACCTTATGACCCAGCAATCCCACCACTGGGCATATACCCAGAGGAAACAATAATTCAAAAAGACACATGCACCCCAATGTTCATTGCAGCACGATTTACAATGGCCAGGTCATGGAAACAACCTAAATGCCCATTGACAGATGAATGGATAAAGAAGATATTGTACATATATACAATGGAATATTACTCAGCCATAAAAAAGAACAAAATTGGGTCATTTGTAGAGACGTGGATGGATCTAGAGACTGTCATACAGAGTGGCGTAAGTCAGAAAGAGAAAAACAAATATCGTATATTAACGCATATATGTGGAACCTAGAAAAATGGTACAGATGAACCGGTTTGCAAGATAGAAATAGAGACACAGATGTAGAGAACAATCGTATGGACACCAAAGGGGGAAAGTGGTGGGGAGGGTGGGGGGGCTTGGTGGTGTGATGAATTGGGTAATTGGGATTGACATGTATACACTAATATGTATAAAATGGATAACTAATAAGAATCTGCTATATAAAAAAATAAATAAAATAAAATTCCAAAATTCAAAAAGAAAAACAACAATATAGAATATTTCAGGAGTATTCGCCATTTCCATATCAAACTATCAATCATTTACAAGCATCCCAATCATGTTGATTCGTAAAATACATTAAAAGAAGCCCAATGTTCAGTAAATACCAACTGAATTTGAGACCTACTTTTGGGAACTTAGAGGCTGATCAAGAAGGAAGTTTGATTTAGGATTTTGTAATGTTCAAGTATTTGACCAAAATAAGTTACCCTCAAGTGGTATTGAAGGTTTTGTTGAAATATGATAAAAATATACATACATACATATATATATATATATATATAATAAATCTGATTTAGGAAGTGATGAACAGTTTGTTTAAAGGTTTGTTGATGGTTACCTTGGATGTGAAAGATAATATTAAAGGCCCTTCCATATAAACTTTAGACAAAGTTTTGGGGTTTTTAGTTTTTAAATTTTTTATTGAAGTATAGTTAATTTACAGAGTTGTGTTAGTTTCAGGTATACAGCAAAGTGATTCAGTTATACATACACATACACACACACACACACACACACATATATTCTTTTTCAGATTCTTTTCCATTATAGGTTATTAAGCAAAGTGTTATTTTTTGGGAGCATAATTAGTACTTTATTTCACTTTTTCCTTTACACTGATGCTTTTTAAATTGGGATTTTCTTTTTGAAGATTAAAAATTATAGTGTTACAGTTTACACAGTTCCACAAGAGAGCTCTAATTAAGCGTCATTGCCCTGAAAGAATTCCTGCATATTATTATTATTATTTTTTGTCTTTTCTTCTTTTTGACCATGCTGTGCAGCGTGTGGGATCTTAGTTCCCCTACCAGGGATAGAACCCAGGCCCTCAGCAGTGAGAACTCGGAGTTAGACAAAGTTTTCTTTTAAGTGATTTAAATTTTTTTCTATTTTATTTATTTATATTTTTGGTTTACCCTGAGTTTTGTTGTGGCCCCTAAATATTCCCTAGGCCATTGTTTGGTCCTTCTGAAATTTCCAGGTTGAAAAATGTATCTTTTTCCCAGTAGAGCTGTGGAGTTGGTAAACTGCCTTGGAAGTCAAGATAGTGTTGTTTTATGCACTCCTTGCAGAAATCACCAACAACAATCTGTGGACACTAACTCTTCATCAAGGCCAATGCCATCCTCACTGTCGAATGCACATGGTGCCCCTGTCCTGAAGGGGCACAGGAAGGACAGGAGGTGAGTGATGGTGTCAGGCAAGGGAGTCAGCTAGGAAGAGGCTTTCATGATAAGTTTTAAAAAGAAAAAGAGGAACTTAAGGACTTAAAAATCCAATTCTGAATATTAAAGAGTTTGGGAAAAATGACTTGAATGAGAGCTAAAAGCTTGAAAGAGACACAAGAAAATAAAAGCCAACTTCATAAGACTGAAGAAAAATGGCTAGTGTAATGCAGGATGTGATGGGTGGCAGATAAAAAGGCACTGCCTGATAGTCAAGGTAAAATAAGGGATTCTGCGATGTGTGGGTGCAGGAGGAACTACTGAAAGCCTTCAAGGAGCATTTGCACCTGATATAGACAACCAAGAGTTCTGTTGACTTCTATCTGTGTTTTTTTTTTTTTTTTTGCGGTACGCGGGCCTCTCACTGTTGTGGCCTCTCCCGTTGCGGAGCACGGGCTCTGGACGCGCAGGCTCAGCGGCCATGGCTCATGGGCCTAGCCGCTCCGCGGCATGTGAGATCCTCCCAGACCGGGGCACGAACCCGTGTCCCCTGCATCGGCAGGCGGACGCTCAACCACTGCGCCACCAGGGAAGCCCTGCTATCTGTGTTTTTAACCTGATTGATGCCCAGCAAACGTTTCCCAGCCCCCATTCTTCATGGCTTTCTGGCTGGAGCACCATGAACCCTGCCTTCTCTTAGGCTTAGTTTCTGCCAACAGCCAGTCCAGAGGATCACTCACCAAGGAAAGCGAGCCTGTTTTTCTGGAAACCATCTGGAGCATTCCAAAACCATTCTTCTGCTCTCCCAGCTTGCGCTGCCTCCTCTTTGCTCATCGGGCCGCAGCTTCCCAATGCCAGAGCTTCTCTGCACACTTAGGATAGAGAGGTTCTTGAGTGTGTAAACCTTAGGGCACAGTTTTGGGTGAGGTGTTTAAAGCCACCATCTCAATCCCTCTTGACCCTTCCTGGATGAAATCCCAAAACAATCACAATATAAACAGAATGCTTAGTCCTACTTTTTTCACTTGGTAGCTCTGTGACTGTGGGCAATTTAATTGACCTCTCTGGGACTCGGTTTCCTCATCTTTAAAATGGGGATAATAAAAGTACCTACCTCGTGGAGTTGCTGTGAGAATAAAGTGAGATACTGTATGTTCAGCAGTTACTTTACAGGTAGACAGAATGCTAATAACTGGACAGATGGGACCAATTATTCTTGTTCATTTATTTTTATTGCTGTATCAGCAATAAATTTTGGAACTTTGGAGTGTAAATGGGAACTAAAATAAGGGGACTGGTGTCATTTTTCCTTTTGATACCACTCTTTGCTTTTGGGGGGCCTGGACAGGAAAACAATGGCAGTGGCAGAGTGATGGCAGTCATAGCAGGAATAGTAATAGCTGATTTTTGTGGATGGCTTTGTGCCAGGGACTGTGCTGAGGACACGAATCTCCATCACATCTCTCATTGCCACTGCTCTTATAGCTAGAGGTGCAGCTGGTCCTGGAGCCATCGTATCTCTTCCAGCAAAAGGCTGCCTAGTCTCTCACCCAGTGAGTTGAGATGCTTGAGCTTTTCCTTAGAGAATCTTTTAAGATGCTCTGCCTAACTGCTGGACCCCTAACTTGAGTGCTGTCCTAAGATTGTAAACACTGAACTGGAAGTTCCAAATTCCATGGCATCTCCCGAGAAATGGAAGAGCAAGGTAGCATGACCAAGAACCTGGGTTCCCAGACCCAGATCCCTTCATTCAGAGTAATTTATTTTGGCCTATTTTCTGCCTTGATACCCCCCACCCCCGACCTCATTTGTAAAGCTTTTTAGACAAAAGGCTCATAGTTTAAAAAAAAAAAACTGTGAAAGCCACTGCACTAAACTTGGTCTCCTTATGTAAAATGACAGTTCTAAACTCTCTGCAGTATTGTGATAACCAACTCAGTGTTGAGTTCTTGAAGATTTGAAAAGCTCTATGAGGTTTTCAAAGATGTTTTTAATGTAGAAAACATCATTTTTATGTATCATCTCATTTCTGTGTCAGTAGCTTTATTTATACAAAACTGGACAGCTTGATTTTGATCAGATATAAAGTTGGGCATGCCCAGATTTGGAATATTCTTTTGTGAGTCTCCTTTATTTGTGGTTCAGTGATGAGAAAGCCCAGTTTCAACCAACTAACCTGACACTCATTTTTCTTGATTCTTCAAGTGATAGTATTTTCCAAGAACACTTGAGTTTAGCAGTGTACACTCTGAGATTCACATCATAGCTTTGTCCATTGCGTTTTATGCATAGCATGCTGTGGTTATGTACAATAGTATTTTCTAAGACAGGGAAACTCCTCATGGTTGTATTCATTGGTCCAGACCTACAATTGGTTGGGAAATCACAACACTATCGCCATGTATGAGTTATCTGCCTCTTGCTTTCAAGCAGGCCCCTTTGTTTTAAAGCAGTGGCACTTATATAAATACCAGACTTACTCATCTTATGCTTACTTACATGTGAAATTCTCAAACTACACAATCTTGGATTGCTCAATGTTGTGACAGACAAACCATTGCAAGCACTAAAAAAGTCTAGATAAAACAAAGCTATAATAGAATCTTTTTTGAAATTTGGTAGAGGCAGGGAGAGGACCTGGAAGGTCTGTGTTCGGGACCCAGAACTTACTCTATGTGTCTCTTCATTTGGGTGGTCCTGATCTGTACTGTTGATAGTAAAACTGTAATCACGTAGTAAAACTGACAAAAGTGTTCTGAGCACATGGGGTACACTCTAAACATTCATTAATCAACTGCACAGATGGGGGCATGGTACTAGTAGGAAATATTAGGTTTCTTTAAAGAAGTCTGATCACAGCTTTCACTTAGTTCCCTCAGTGTTTCAGTCAGGAATCTCCAGAGAAGCAGAATAAATAGGATATATATAGATAGAGAGATTTATTTTCAGGAACTGACTCATGCAATTATGAGAGCTGGAAAGTCCAAAATATATAGGGCAAGCCAGCAGGCTGGAAATTCAGGTAAGAGTTGACATTGTAGTCTTGAGTCCAAAATAGGGCAGGCTAGACAGGCTAGAAACTTAAGTAGGCTTTCTATGTTGCAATTGTGAGTTAAAATTCCTTCTTCTTGGGACTTCCCTGGCAGCACAGTGGTTAGGACTCCTCGCTTCCACTGCTGGGGGCACAGGTCCGATCCCTGGCTGGGGAACGAAGATCCTGCCTGCCGCATGGTGTGGCCAAAGTAAAATAAAATTCCTTCTTCTCCAGGAAACTTCAGTCTTTTTCTTAAGGCCTTCAACTGATTGGATAAGGCCCGCACACACTATGGAGGGTAATATGCTTTTCTCAAAGTGCACTGACTGTAAATGTTAATCACATCTAAAAACTACTTTCACAGCAATGTCTAGACTGATGTTTGACCAGACAACTGGGGACCATAGAGTAGCCAAGTTGACACATAGGATAAACAATTACACTCATTATTCTCTTTCTACTTTCTACTGCTATGAGTCAGCTTCTACCAGCAAAAAAAATCTTTACACAAATCTGCTCACACTGTACTTTTATGTCCTTAACTGAAGCTATCAGGACATTAAGACAAAAAGATTGTCCTTATTGGTGTGGATTTTTCTTTCTTGCTAGATGTTGTTATGGGTCATGGGGTTGATCTTAATAATTAAAGCAGTAAGATATGAGCACAAGAAGAAACAAACCCATAGAAGTGACTAGAAAGTCTCAAAATAAACTCAAATTAACCTCCAAAAATATATTAATTTGCTGAAGAGGTCATGGCACTTGATTGACTGGTAGATCATAAACCAGTAACCCTATCCAAACATTTTATCACTCAGAACACTTGATAATTAGAGAGTTAGAGAGATACTGATAGAATTATTCCACTACCTTGCTCAGCTGTGACCACATTACGTGACACATTTCCTTCATCTTTACATACTTGATAAGGGAAGAGGTGGAAAGATAACCAACATTCACTGAGTGCCTGTTATGCCACATGCCCTATTCTAGGTACTTTACATACTGTATGTAATTCATGTTTCTCAAACTACTCTGTATATTTAGTGACAACCAGGGTTGGGGCCCAGGAATCTGTGTTTTTAATGAAATTTATTCTTGGTTCCAATGATGTAAAAAGATTATCATTGTTCTCATCTTGCAAAAGCAAGAAAATTGAAGCACCAAGAAATTAAACAATTTGTTAGGACACCCAACTGACACAAGGTAGAGCTATGTGTTCAGTCTCAAGGAAGTTGGCTTCAAAGCCAACTTCATCCCTAGGTGATGCCACGGGCCAGTGAAACTCTATTTGCACTCTGTGCTTGCAACAGTGGTTTCACTGCCATGTCCATAGCAGCTCTAGCTCCCCGATGCCTTTTTTTTCTTCCCATCACCTGCCTCTAGGACCCAGCATCATAGAGTCTCTTGAATTATACTATTGATTATTATATGATAAGATTTTGCTCAGTAGCTTGAGCAAAAAGATGAATTAAAGAGTTCCATATCATATTTCTTAATAATCTCTAGCCATACCTCTATAAGGGAAAAAAAGTTTGGGAATTACAACTAGCCATTTCTAATCTACAAAGCTTGTCAAGAATTTGGAGGCTTCCATCAGCTGAGGTGTTTCTCAAACAAAACACGGTCCCAAGTCCTAGAACTTTTCAGCTTGTCAATGTCTCCATGGACGCTTCTACATGACTTTACATTGTTTTATTTAAAATTTCTGCTTCCTTACCTCTGAAAATAGTGTATTTAGAGGTGCTACATGCTTTAAAAGTGTACAACTGTGAAAAATGACATGACACTGAAACAAGCAAAACCTCTGGCAGAAAGTTGAAATTGAGGCGACCCAACATCTCAGCCAGTACATAGTGTTTCTGCCTACTCCAAATCTTCAGCAGTTTTGTGAGCTCTTTTCCCTCATTTATTTTTTTGAGTACATACATCAATATGTACTGTGGCATAGTGTCTGGATTTCCAAAAATCCAGAAACATGAGTCAGCTCTTTGACTATTTTCTACAAATTTGGTAAAGTACTGTATTCATGGAATCCAAGTGTGTTTTTCAGGAATTACATCCCTGTGCCTCCACACTGACAATCCTGATCAGTGTGTGATGTTCTGAAGTGTTCTGCATTTACTTTCTAAGGGAATGTTGTCAGGATAGATAATTATTCAGAACAGGTGAATAATGCAATGGTTTAATACATTTAATATTCCTGTTAATGTAAAATATCATATACAATCATATATAATATGGTTCCAACTTAAGAATATCCTTTTAACTCTGTAAGACTGATAGAAATCCTTGTAGGAGCATGTTATGAGTTGAATTGTGTATCCTCAAGAAAGATATGTTGACATCCTAACTCCAAGTAACTCAGAATGAATACGACTTTATTTAGAAATAGGGTCATTGAAGACATAGTTAGTTAGGTTAAGATGAGATCACACTGGAGTAGGGTGGAACTGTAGTCCAATATGACTAGTGTCCTTATAAAAAGGAGAAACTCGGACATAGACACAGACATGCACAAACAGAAGATTATGTGAAGAGACATGGGGAGAAGACGGCCATGTGAAGATGGAGGCAAAGATTCAAATTATATGGCCACCAGACAAATAACGCCTGAGACCATGGGAAACTAGGAAGAGACAAGGAGGGATCTTCCCCCAGATGGTGCAGAAGGAGCGTGGCCCTGTCATCTCCTGGA
Source organism: Monodon monoceros (assembly GCF_005190385.1). NCBI lineage: Eukaryota > Metazoa > Chordata > Mammalia > Artiodactyla > Monodontidae > Monodon > Monodon monoceros. The sequence goes on from NW_021703767.1 coordinate 15,955,563, forward strand.
TTTGAGACTTCTAACCTCCAGAACCATGACACAATAAATTTCTGTTGTTCTAGGCCACCCAGTTTGTGGTACTTCATTATGGCAGCCTTAGGAAGCTAATACAAAGCCTTTGCTGGTATTTGCAGATGTGACTGCAAAAAATGTGTGAGGAAGCCAGAACTAAACTGAGGTCCCTGATTAAGTAAACTTATCCAGCTCAGGGCTCTAAATGTCATTTGTATCTAAGATTTCCAAAGGTAGTGTCTATATTCATGACCTCTCCCCGAGCTACAGGATCAAATCTCCAGCTGCTCACTGGATAGATTTCTAAATGACATCTCAAAACTAGCATGACCAAAGCAGGGCATTGAATTCGATGCCCACCCAAACTTCCCCTAGTCTACTCTATCTAAGTGAATGACACCACCATCTAAGTTATTCAAGCTCAAATCAAGAATCTCCTTCCTTCTTCCCTGCCACCATAAACAATCCATCTGTGTGTCATCTAAGTTCTACCTCCAAAATAAATTCCAGGTCAGTAGATTTTACTACAAATCTACTTCTCAGACTTCCTCTAAGATGTAGATTTGTAATAAAAGAATGAAAATATTTTTTAAAAAAGAATTAATTAAAAATGCCATTGGGAATTTGATACGGATTGCATTGAATGTGTAGATTGCTTTGGGACATCTGGACGTCTTAACAATACTAGGTCTTACAATCAATGAACACAGGATGTCTTTCCATTTATTGGTGTCTTCTTTAATTTCTTTCAGCAACATTTTATAGTTTTCAGTGTACAAGTTTTTACCTCCTTTGTTATGTTTTTTGTTGAATTTTATTTTATTTTTTATACAGCAGGTTCTTATTAGTTATCCATTTTATACATATTAGTGTATATATGTCAATCTCAATCTCCCAATTCATCACACCACCAAACCCCCTGCCACTTTCCCCCCTTGGTGTCCATATGTTTGTTCTCTACACCTGTGTCTCTATTTCTGCCCTACAAACCGGTTCATCTGTACCATTTTTCTAGGTTCCACATATATGCGTTAATATACGATATTTGTTTTTCTTTTTCTGACTTACGCCACTCTGTATGACAGTCTCTAGATCCAACCATGACTCTACAAATGACCCAATTTTGTTCCTTTTTATGGCTGAGTAATATTACATTGTATATATGTACAATATCTTCTTTATCCATTCGTCTGTCAATGGGCATTTAGGTTGCTTCCGTGACCTGACTATTGTAAATCGTGCTGCAATGAACATTGGGGTGCATGTGTCTTTTTGAATTATGGTTTCCTCTGGGTATATGCCCAGTGGTGGGATTGCTGGGTCATAAGGTAGTTCTATTTTTAGTTTTTTTGAGGGACCTCCATACTGGTTATATCAATTTACATTCCCACCAACAGGGCAAGAGTGTTCCCTTTTCTCCACACTCTCTCCAGCATTTGTAGTTTGTAGATTTTCTGATGATGCCCATTCTAACTGATGTGAGGTGATACCTCACTGTAGTTTCGATTTGCATTTCTCTAATAATTAGTGATGTTGAGTAGCTTTTCATGTGCTTCTTGACCATCTGTATATCTTCTTTGGAGAAATGTCTATTTAGGTCTTCTGCCCATTTTTTGATTGCGTCGTTTGTTTTTTAAATATTGAGCTGCATGAACTGTTTATATATTTTGGAGATTGATCCTTTGTCTGTTGATTCTCTTGCAAATATTTTCTCCCATTCTGAGGGTTGTCTTTTCGTCTTGTTTGTAGTTTCCTTTGCTTTGCAAAAGCTTTTAAGTTTCATTAGGTCCCACTTGTTTTATTTTTGTTTTTATTTCCATTTCTCTAGGAGGTGGATCATAAAAGATCTTGCTGTGATTTATGTCAAAGAATGTTCTTCCTATCTTTTCCTCTAAGAGTTTTATAGTGTCCAGTCTTACATTTAGGTCTCTAATCCATTTTGAGTTTATTTTTGTGTATGGTGTTAGGGAGGGTTTTAATTTCATTCTTTTACATGTAGTTGTCCAGTTTTCCTGGCACCACGTATTGAAGAGACTGTCTTTTCTCCATTGTATATCCTTGCCTCCTTTGTCATAGCTTAGTTGACCATAGGTGCATGGGCTTATCTCTGGGCTTTCTATCCTGTTCCACTGATCTATATTTCTGTTTTTGTGCCAGTACCATATTGTCTTGATTACTGTAGTTTTGTAGTATAGTCTGAAGTCAGGGAGTCTGATTCCTCCAGTTCTGTTTTTTTCCCGTCAAGACTGCTGTGGCTATTCGGTGGCTATCATTTGTGTCTCCATACAAATTTTAAGATTTTTTGTTCCAGTTCTGTAAAAAATGTCATTGGTAATTTGATAGGGATTACACTGAATCTGTAAATTGCTTTGGGTAGTATAGTCATTTTCACAATATTGGTTCTTTCAATCCAAGAACATGGTATATCTCTCCATCTGTTTGTATCATATTTAATTTCTTTCATTAGTGTCTTATAGTTCTCTGCATACAGGTCTTTTTTCTCCTTGGTACGTTTATTCCTAGGTATTTTATTCTTTTTGTTGCAATGGTAAATGGAAATGTTTCCTTAATTTCTAGTTCAGATTTTTCATCATTAGTGTATAGGAATGCAAGAGACTTCTGTGCATTAATTTTGTATCCTGCAACTCTACCAAATTCATTGATGAGCACTAGTAGTTTTCTGGTGGCATCTTTAGGTTAATCTATACCATTTTTCTAGGATCCACGTATATGCATTAATCCTGAATCTTTAGGATTCTCTATGTATAAGATCATGTCATCTGCAAACAGTGACAGTGTTACTTTCTCTTTTCCAATTTGTATTCCTTTTATTACTTTTCCTTCTATGATTGCCGTGGCTAGGACTTCCAAAACTATGTTGAATAACAGTGGTGATAGTGGACATCCCTGTCTTGTTCCTGTTCATAGAGGAAGTGCTTTCAGTTTTCCACCATTGAGAGTGATGTGTGCTGTGGGTTTGTCATATATGGCCATTATTATGTTGAGGTAGGTTTCCTCTATTCCCACTTTCTGGAGAGTTTTTATCATAAATCAGTGTTGAATTTTGTCAAAAGGTTTTTGTGCATCTATTGAGATGATCATATGCTTTTTACTCTTCAATTTGTTAATATGGTGTATCACATTGATTGATTTTCATATACCGAAGAATCCTTGCAAACCTGGGATAAATCCTACTTGATCATGGTGTATGATCATTTTAATGTGTTATTGGATTCTGTTTGCTAGTATTTTGTTGAGGATTTTTGCATCTATAGTCATCAGTGATATTGGTCTGTAATTTTCTTTTTTTGTTGTATCTTTGTCTGGTTTTGGTATCAGGGTGATGGTGGCCTCGTAGAATGAGTTTGGGAGTGTTCCTTCCTCTGCAATTTTTTGGAATAGTTTGAGATGGATGGGTGTTAGCTCTTCTCTAAATGTTTGATAGAATTCACCAGTGAAGCCATCTGGTCCTGGACTTTTTTTTGCTGGAAGATTTTAAATCACAGTTTCAATTTCATTACTTGTGATTGGTCTGTTCATATTTTCTATTTCTTCCTGGTTCAGTCTTGGAACGTTATACCTTTGTAAGAATTTGTCCATTTCTTCCAGATTTTCCATTTGATTGGCATAGAGTTGCCTGTAGTAGTGTCTTAGGATGCTTTGTATTTCTGCGGTGTCTGTTGTAACTTTTCCTTTTTCATTTCTAATTTTATTGATTTGAATCCTCTCCCTCTTTTTCTTGATGAGTCTGGCTAGTGGTTTATCAATTTTGTTTATCTTCTCAAAGAACCACCTTTTAGTTTTATTGATCTTTGCTATTTTTTTTCTTTGTTTCTATTTCATTTATTTCTGCTCTGATCTTTATGATTTCTTTCCTTCTACCTACTTTGGGTATTGTTTGTTCTTCTCTAGTTCCTTAGGTGTAAGGTTGATTGTTTATTTGAGATTTTTCTTGTTTCTTAAGGTAGGCTTGTATTGCTATAAACTTCCCTCTTAGAACTGCTCTTGTTGCATCCCATAGGTTTTGGATCATTGTGTTTTCATTGTAATTTGTCTCTGGGTATTTTTTGATTTTCTCTTTGATTTCTTCAGTGATCTTTTGGTTACTTAGTAACGTACTGTTTAGTCTCCATGTGTTTGTGTTTTTTACATTTTTTTCCCTGTAATTGATTTCTAATCTCATAGTGCTGTGGTCAGATAAGTTGGGTGATATGATTTTAATTTTCTTAAATTTACTGCGGTTTGATTTGTGACCCTAGGTGTGCTCTATCCTGGAGAATGTTCCGTGTGCACTTGAGAAGAAAGTTTAATCTGCTGTTTTTGGATGAAATGTCCTATAAATATCAGTTAAATCTAGCTGGTCTATTGTGTCATTAAAGCCTTATGTTTCCTTATTAATTTTCTGTTTGGATGATCTGTCCATTGGTGTAAGTGAGGTGTTAAAGTCCCCCACTATTATTGTGTTTCTGTTGATTTCCTTTTTTATAACTGTTAGCAGTTGCCTTATGTGTTGAGGTGCTCTTATGTTGGGTGCAAATATATTTATAATTGTTGTATCTTCTTCTTGGATTGATCCCTTGATCATTATGTAGTGTCCTTCCTTGTCTCTTGTAACATTCTTTATTTTAAAGTCTACTTTATCTGATATGAGTATTGGTACTCCAGCTTTCTTTTGATTTCCATTTGCATGGAATACCTTTTTCCAACCCCTCACTTTCAGTCTGTATGTGTCCCTAGGTCTGAAGTGGGCCTCTTGTAGACTGCATATATATTGGTCTTGTTTTTGTATCCATTCAGTGAGCCTGTGTCTTTTGGTTGGAGCATTTAATCCATTCATGTTTAAGGTAATTATCAATATGTATGTTCCTATTACTATTTTCTTAATTGTTATTCATTTGTTTTTGCAGGTCCTTTTCTTCTCTTGTGTTTCCCACTTAGAGAAGTTCCTTTAGCATTTGTTGTAGAGCTGGTTTGGTGGTGCTGAATTCTCTTAGCTTTTGCTTGTCTGTAAATCTTTTGATTTCTCCATCAAATCTGAATTAGATCCTTGCCAGGTAGAGTAATCTTGGTTGTAGGTTGTTCCCTTTCATCACTTTAAATATATCATGGCCCTCCCTTCTGGCTTGTAGAGTTTCTGCTGAGAAATCAGCTGTTAACCTTATGGGAGCTCCCTGTATGTTATTTGTCGTTTTTCCCTTGTTGCTTTCAATAATTTTTGTCTTTAAATTTTGTCCATTTGATTACTATGTGTCTCGGCATATTTCTCACTGGGTTTATCCTGCCTGGGACTCTCTGCACTTCCTGGAGTTCGGTGGCTATTTCCTTTCCCACGTTAGGGAAGTTTTTGACTATAATATCTTCAAATATTTTCTCAGGTCCTTTCTCTCTCTCTTCTCCTTCTGGGATCCATATAATGCAAGTGTTGTTGCATTTAATTTGTCCCAGAGGTCTTTTAGGCTGTCTTCATTTCTTTTCATTCTTTTTTGTTTTATTCTGTTCCACAGCAGTGAATTCCACCATTCTGTCTTCCAGGTCACTTATCCATTCTTCTGCCTCAGTTATTCTGCTATTGATGCCTTCTAGCTTATTTTTCATTTCAGTTATTTTATTGTTCATCTCTTTTTGTTTGTTCATTAATTCTTCCACTTTTTTTTTCTTTAATTCTTCTAGGTCTTTGTTAAACAATTCTTGCATCTTCTCGATCTTTGCCTCCATTCTTTTTTTGAGGTCCTGGATCATCTTCACTATCATTATTCTAAGTTCTTTTTCTAGAAGGTTGCCTATCTCCACTTCATTTAGTTGTTTTTCTGAGGTTTTATCTTGTTCCTTCATCTGGTACATAGTCCTCTGACCTTTCATCTGTCTATCTCTCTGTAAATGTGCTTTTTGTTCCACAGGCTGCAGGATTGTAGTTCTTGCTTCTGCTGTCTGCCCTCTAGTGGATGAGGCTATCTAAGAGGCTTGTGCAATTTTCCTGATGAGAGGAACTGGTGGTGGGTAGAGCTGGCTGTTGCTCTGGTGGGCAGAGCTCAGTAAAACTTTAATCTGCTTGTCTGCTGATGGTTGGGGCTTGGTTCCCTCCCTGTTGGTTGTTTGACCTGAGGTGACCCAACACTGGAGCCTACCCACTAATGGCGGACTCTGATAGGGTTCACGCCAAGGAGTACTTCCCAGATCTTCTGCTGCCAGTGTCCTTGTCCTCATGGTGAGCCACAGCTACCCCCCGCCTCTCCAGTAGACTGTCCAACACTATCAAGTAGGTGTGGTTCAGTCTCCTATGGGGTCACTGCTCCTTCCCCTGGGTCCCGATGTGCATACTACTTTGTGTGAGTGCTCCAAGAGTGGATTCTCTGTTTCTCCCAGTCCTGTTGAAGTCCTGCTGTTGATCTGATTTTGAATCCTAAGGTAGAAGTCGAGTGGTGGCCCTAGACACGATCATGGCATGCTCATGGAGAGAGGAAGGAGTCTCCACTTCCCAAACCTATTAGCAATTGCTGCATGTTCTTCACTTACTGCGCCAAGGAGCAACCTTCCACTGCAAGAGATGGTGGGACATCCATGTTAGTCGGTAAGCATCTGGGAGATATCCAGCACACACACCCACAACGTTCGGCCACGTCAGCCTCTCCTCCAGTCGGACCCACAGGTTGCTGAACTGCTGGATCCGCTGCTTCTGCTGCAGCTGCCTCTGCTTCTAGAACTTTCATCATGCCTTGCCTGGCAGGTCAGCACTTCTGGGTAGAGACACGTGGAGCAGTGATAGTTAGGGTCCTGCAGACCTAGCTTCTGGTACCAGAGTTGTTCTATATTGTTTTTCCCCAAATGCTTCTCTTTTTTTCTGTACCTTTTATGTGTTCATTCAGTAAACACTTACTGAGTGCTTTATTAGAGGACGATCCCCATGCTAGGTGTTGCAGATGTAAAGATGAAGAGACACAGTCCCTGGCTTTAATAAACTTCTAGAAGAGTCAGTTGGAACTGGAGAGGGGAGGCTCTTAGCCAGTAGTCAGTAGATGAGAAAACCTTTTATTTGAGGTTTATATTAGGCAGTGTTTTGCCATCAGCCAGGCTCTGGAAGAGAAGGACCTTTCTTATGATTACTTATTATATAATGGGGGTGGGGGAAGTTCCTCAACCATTCTGAGCTTTAGATTTCTAATCTATTACATCAATAATTATTGTGGATTTATAAATTAGAGCCACCGTTATCTGAATAAACCTCTTGCTCTCTTCCATCTTTCTCAGTGTATCTAAAAATTTTGAAAACAACATAGATGAAGAATAATGGAATGAATTCAAGAAGGACAGAACTCTTATCTCCTAGGGGCTGTGTTCATTCTTTGCCAAAATGCTCCAAGGACACTATAGGGTAGTTCAATATTTTATGTAGTGTTATGTTTGGATATGCTTATGCAGAAAAATGGCAGAACCTAACTCTTTGACACATCAAAGTGCTACAGAACCAGGTGTGGTCCTCAATGACACCTATTAGTAGACACTTGGGCTCCAGAATTCTATCAGCACATTTAATGGAACCATTTTGTGAGCAGACCACAGAATCTGCACTTCTTACTTGAATCATATTACATGGAACCTCTCATGCCCTAGAGGAAAAATAGCCTTCATTGAATCAAACATCAAACAGAGGCACTTAGTGGCTAATCCCATGGTTCTTCAGTGGTTACTTATCAACTCTGTAGTCAGTGAATAATTTAAAACAGACTTCTTCATGCATTATTCAGTAAAACCAAACCTGTAATACAATGTGTGGATACCACATTTCCTGAAGGGAATTTGATGCCTTTGATTATTTGTACATTTCCTTCCCCCAGATTCCCAAATATTCAGTTACAAGATTATCCACTGATCTGAACGACAGCTTTATTAATGTGCCAGTTCAATTGTATTGACATTGTTGTTTTCTGTGTTCACATACCTTCCAAATACCTCACATCATGGGCAGTTCATGAACATTCCTGTTGAATTTACAATGTTGTCCCAACTGGACCTGACACGTGAGTTATTCTGATTATACATCTCTATATTTAGGCAAAAGTCTTGTTGCTTCACTTTCCCTCTTAGGAAAGAGAATTTTAGTTGACAAATCTTACAGCTTCAGTATTTTTAGTGGAGTACTTCTGAAATGGAAATTTTGATATCCAAAATACTTTTGGAAATAATGGCTAGGCAGTGAAGTATTCATGCTACTGATTGGATAACATTCTATAATATTGTAGGCTGATGAATTTACATGTATTGTGTTTAAAGGTGGCTTTTTCTGGAAGGCAGTCCCAGGTTTGGGTGAGGGCTTCCCAATCCAATTGGGCAAATGTTCATGAAAGTTTATTCTCTGATTTACTCTTTTTGCCTTGACTTCTGTTGGAACAAATCATTAAGTCATTTCTAATTCTATCTGTTGTTGGCCAAAAGGTAATACTTCACCTGGAGGGGCATCTCCAAGTCAAGCTCACACTCTCTCCTGTGTAAACAACAAGCAAACAAAAAAACAAACAAAAAGAGCTTTAGGTACCTAGGTCATTTCCAAACATGTTAATTTTGTTTCCTGGAAAAGTATACTGAAGAGGAAGGAAGAGTAGCTATATTAGTTTCTGGCTGCTAGAACAAATGACCACAAACTGGGTGTCTTAAAAGAGCAGAGATTTTTTTTCTCTCACAGTTCTGGAGGCTAGAAGTTTGAAGTCAAGGTGTCAGCAGGGCCACATTCCCTCTAAAGGTTCTAGTGGGGAATTCCCTGGTGGTTCAGTGGTTAAGACTCCGTGCTTCCACTTCAGGGGTCATGGGTTCGATCCCTGGTCGGGGAAAAAAGATCCCACATGCTGTGCGGCACGGCTGAAAAACCCAAAGGAAAAAAAAAAAAAAACAAACCAAAACAACCAAAAAAGGCTCTAGTGAAGATTCCTTCCTTGCCTGTTCCAGCTTCTGGTGGCTTCAGGCGTTCCTTGGCTTGTGGCTGCATCATTACGTCCAATCTCTGCCTCTGTCTTCACATGATCAGCTCCTCCTTCTTCCTGTATCTTCTCTTCTTTTTTGTGTGTATCTTACAAGGTTATTGAATTTTGGGCCCACTTGGATAATTCAGGATGATCTCATCTGAGGATCCTAACTTAATTACATCTGCAGAGACCTTTTTTCTTTTTTAACATCTTTATTGGAGTATAATTGCTTTACAATGTTGTGTTAGTTTCTGCTTTATAACAAAGTGAATCAGCTATACATATACATACATCCCCATATCTCCTCCCTCTTGCATCTCCCTCCCCCCCTCCCTATCCCACCCCTCTAGGTGGTCACAAAGCAATGAGCTGATCTCCTTGTGCTATGCGGCTGCTTCCCACTAGCTAGCTCTTTTACAGTTGGTAGTACATATAAATCCATGCCACTCTCTCACTTCGTACCAGCTTACCCTTCCCTCTTCCCATGTCCTCAAATCCATTCTGTACGTCTGTGTCTTTATTCCTGTCCTGCCCCTAGGTTCTTCAGAACCACTTTTTTTTTTAGATTCCATATATATGTGTTAGCATACGGTATTTATTTTTCTCTTTCTGACTTACTTCACTCTGTATGATAGACTCTAGGTACATCCACCTCACTACAAATAACTCAGTTTTGTTTCTTTTTATGGCTGAGTAATATTCCATGGTATATATGTGCCACATCTTCTTTATCCATTCATCCATTCATCTGTTGATGGACACTTTTGTTGCTTCTATGTCCTGGCTATTGTAAATACAACTGCAATGAACATTGTGGTACATGACTCTTTTTGAATTATGGTTTTCTCAGGGTATATGCCCAGGAGTGGGATTGCTGGGTCACATGGTAGTTCTATTTTTAGTTTTTTAAGGAACCTCCATACTGTTCTCCATAGTAGCTGTATCAATTTACATTCCCAGCAACAGTGCAAGTGGGTTCCTTTTTCCCCACACCCTCTCCAGCATTTATTGTTTGTAGATTTTTTGATGATGGCCATTCTGACTGGTGTGAGGTGATACCTCATTGTAGTTTTGACATGCATTTCTCAAATGGTTAGTGATGTTGAGCATCCTTTCATGTGTTTGTTGACAATCTGTGTATCTTCTTTGGAGAAATGTCTATTTAGGTCTTCTGCCCATTTTTGGATTGAGTTTGTTTTATTGATATTGAGCTGCATGAGCTGCTTATAAATTTTGGAGATTAATCCTTTGTCAGTTGCTTCATTTGCATATATTTTCTCCCATTCTGAGGGTTGTCTTTTCGTCTTGTTTATGGTTTCCTTTGCTGTGCAAAAGCATTTAAGTTTCATTAGGTCCCATGTGTTTAGTTTTGTTTTTATTTCCCTCTCTCCAGGAGGTGGGGTAAAAAAGATCTTGCTGTGATTTATGTCATAGAGCGTTCTGCCCATGTTTTCCTCTAAGAGTTTTATAGTGTCTGGCCTTACATTTAGGTCTTTAATCCATTTTGAGTTTATTTTCGAGTATGGTGTTAGGGAGTGCTCTAATTTCATTCTTTTACATGTAGCTATCCAGTTTTCCCAGCACCACTTATTGAAGAGGCTATCCTTTCTCCATTGTATATTCTTGCCTCCTTTATCAAAGATAAGGTGGCCATATGTGTGTAGGTTTATCTCTGGGCTTTCTATCCTGTTCCATTGAGCTATATGTCTGTTTTTGTGCCAGTACCATACTGTCTTGATTACTATAGCTTTGTAGTGTAGTCTGAAGTCAGGCAGCCTGATTCCTCCATCTCTGTTTCTCTTTCTCAAGATTCCTTTGGCTCTTCGGGGTCTTTTGTGTTTCCTTACAAATTGTGAAATATTTTGTTCTAATTATGTGAAAAATGCCCTTGGTAGTTTGATAGGGATTGCATTGAATCTGTAGGTTGCTTTGGTAGTATAGTCATTTTCACAATGTTGATTCTTCCAATCCAAGAAACTGGTATATCTCTCCATCTGTTTGTATCATCTTCAACAGAGACATTTTTTCTAAATAAGATCACATTCACAGATTCTGGGAATTAGGATGTGAACATGTCTTTCCAGGGTCTGCTGTTCAAACCGCACTATAAGTCAAGGTTTTATTGCTAGCCATTTCACTTGGGATGTATATAAACCATTTAATAACCACCATTTGTTTCATCTTATCAGTCACATAACCTCTCAATTCAGTGAAAAACCCTCTTATTTGACAGAGTGAAGAAGTTGGTTTTCCTTTACAAGTACAGTTCAATATCAGTAATTTATCCTGGAGATATTTACACACACAGCTTGAAAATAGCAAAGCTACTTTTACCAACAGGTGCATATTGTTTTAGGCAGATGAGTTATTGAAATTGACCAGCCACTCCCCCAGGAGCTTTGTTAAAAGTTGAGAAGCCTCGTATTTGCAATTCACTGGAAGTTACCACTAGATGGCAGTCTTGGCTCATTAGAGAGCATCAAGCTTGCCTAATAGTTGTTTCTCCAGGAAGTTATTGCACTGAGACCACCACTTCCTAAGGCAGTTTTTGCTTCCCTTTAAATACAACACAGTTAAAATATTAACATACATGTGAATAAATTTAGTTTTTAAAATTTATTTATTTATGTTTTATTTTTGGCTTCATTGAGTCTTCATTGCAGCGAACGGGAGGTACTCCTCGTTGTGGTGCACGGGCTTCTCACTGTGGTGGCTTCTCTTGTTGCGGAGCACGGGCTCTAGGTGTACAGGCTCAGTAGTGGTGGTGCATGGGCTTAGTTGCTCTGAAGCATGTGGGAATCTTCCCGGACCAGGGCTTGAACCCGTGTCCCCTGCATTGGCAGGCAGATTCTTAACCACTGCGCCAATCAGGGAAGTCTATGAATAAATTTATACTCCATAGAAAGAGAAATGAGACACTGAATTAAAAGAAAAATGCAAGGAGAACAGCAATCTCAGGCATTTGGAGAAAACATCTTCAAGTTTTCTTTATTTTGGGCTAAAGCTGTAATCATAAATCCAGTTTGCTTTACACATACTCCCTGTTTTTTGGTGCCATGGTTCTCCGCTTTGGCTGCACACTGGAATCCTCTGGGGAGTTTGAAAAGTTACTGATGCCTGGGTGCTACATGAGAGATTCTGATTTGCCTGAGCTTTGGGAGCAAAGGCTGAAAAGATCCAGAGAGAGATAAAAAGCAGCAAGGTTCATGGAGAGGCATAGGGAAATGTGTTCTGGAGTAAACATACATAGTGAGGTAGAGAAAAGATGCAGTACTGAAGGGAAGAAG
>NW_021703767.1:15967816-16052603 GCF_005190385.1 Monodon monoceros
ACATACATAGTGAGGTAGAGAAAAGATGCAGTACTGAAGGGAAGAAGGCTGAGAAGGTAGAAGCCGACACAGGAGTAATAGCCATGTTACCCTAGCGACAGAGGTTTGATATCAGCTGTTGTTGAGTGGGACCATCTTGTGATTTGGAATTGACATTTCTCTTACTGCCCCAGGTGTCCATCTAATGAGCCCTCATGACTTGAGACAACCAGTGAGACTCTGTTTCTTGCGACCACAAGAGCAGAGGCACAGAAGATCTTCCACTGGGTAGGATGTGAACTCCCTGAGCTTTTCCCTATTTTGTTTCGTCCCTCGTATGTGGGTGCTCAGGGGACTTGAACACAGTGGATCTGGCTCATCTTCCTCCTGTTGATTAATGCTACCAGGTGACTGACTCATGGTCAACTCAGGCACCAATAGATCCAGAACCACTAGAGCAGTGGTTCCAAGCTCTGCCCCTGCCTGCCCCAAATTGAGATTTCCTAAAAGTACTTTTGTGTTTCTTTTAAACATTAACTTTTATAAGTTTATGTCAAATAGAGCATCATAAGAGGAATCTCGTCAGAAGAGGAAACATAGATTGCTCAACTTCCCCTTCTGCCCCCCACCCTTTCTGGGGAATTATATCATTTGTGTGACCACCAGTTGGGAACACAGTGCAGGAGATGAATAGTGCTCAGGAAGGAAGGACAGTGCTCCAGAGTCTCAGAAATGGAGGCTGGGTTTTTATTCATTCTTTGTCTAGAGCAAAGTAATATGCACGCTTTTCTTGGGCAAAGAGGAGAATCAGAGTATATGCCAGTCATTCTCAGCCTTGAATACATGATGAGATCCCTTAAAAAAAAAGCGATGTCTGATTCTAGTTACACAGATTTTGATTTAATGGGTGTGCGATGTGGCCTGGAAATCAGAATTTTAAAAAAGCCTCTGAGGTTATACTAGTGTGCAGCCAAGACTGAGAACATTTGGTGTGCACACTCTTCCTAACCCACACAATGACAGCTATCGTTCTCCTTTCTTCTTTTTAAAAAATTTTAATTGAAGTATAGTTGATTTACAATGCTGTGTTGGTTTCTGGTGTACAGCAAAGTGATTCATATATATCTATATCTATATATCTATATCTATATCTATATTCTTTTTTATATTCTTTTCCATTATGGTTTGTTACAAGATATTGAATATAGTTCCCTGAGTTATATAATAGGACCTTGTTGTTTATCTATTTTATATGTAGTACTTTGTACCTGCTAATCCCAAACTCCTAATTTATTCCTCCCAGCCCCCTTTCCCCTTTGGTAATGATGTTTATTTTCTATGACTGTGAGTCTGCTACTGTTTTGTAAATATGTTCATTTGTATCATATTTTAGATTCCACATGTAAGTGATATTATATGATATTTGCCTTTGTCTGATTTACTTCACTTAATATGATAATCTCTAGTTCCATACACGTAGCTGCAAATGACATTATTTCATTCTTTTTCATGGCTGAGCAGTATTCCATTGTATATATGTACCACATCTTCTTTATCCATTCATCTGTCGATGGACATTTAGGTTGCATCTATGTCTTGGCTATTGTAAATAGTACAGCCATCATTTTCTACATCCAACCAACACTCACAGATAGGAATGTTATTCAGACAGAGGAATTTCTTTTACCTTATTTTCAAAATATTCTTTAGAAAGAACAAAAATGCATTTAGAATGTACACATATACAATGTCCCTTAGATTATTTCCAGAATACACTTAGAGTTTATTTTTTCTTTCATTAATATTTCTTCCTAAAGTTAGAGGGAAGATAGAGAAATATTTATTGGTTTAATGAGTATTTATCTATCACCCACTCTGTGCCCAGCACTGTTCTATCAGCTACTCATGCTCTGATTTTTTGCACCAGCGACGGTGTCATCTCATGCTCTGTTTTCCATGGTTAACGATAGATGGAAACTGCTGTACTCAGAACAGTCACACAATGTCCAAAACAAAGAATCAGTAAAACACCTGAACTTCAGTATCCCCTATGGTGGTCCACAGGGTGCTTGACAAGTGTGGGTTCACTGACTTAAGTTCTCTTGAATAATACAAAACATTTTAAGCAACAGTAAACACCCTCCCAAACCTAATCACATAGCATTTTGATGTTCCATGGAACTGGGAGAGTGGTTTGGAAAAGTGTTCTTAGTTTATTGCAGGTGTTTATCATCAAAATGGAATCACATTTCCAAGTTTTTATTTTGAAACCTGGTATTCAAAAAGATTTCAGAGATGTTTTCTGGTGTAGTTCATTGCTTCACATTACCAAAATTCATTTACACTTCTGTAAACGTATTTTGTTATAAAGTGATTAGCCACAGAGTGTTTGTAAAATGGCCAAGCTTGTTAAGTCATCAAGAAAGCAAATACCAAGTTAAAAACTTAGTTAACTAAGTTAAAGTGAACTCACAAGGTATTGGGTTGGCAGTGCTATGTTGGTGTTTAACCTTTATAGCATTAGGCCAATATTTCTTAATAATAATAATAATAATAAAATCCTTGTAGAGGTACTGTTGTAGTCATCTGTGGGTAGGGTATCAGTGAAGCCCTTGTCTATGAGTGGTTAGTTAATTATTTTAGTCAGGTCTGGGTCCAAACTCCTTTTTATACATGCTTAGGAGCTATCATCAACTAGCCCTAAGCAGAACCTTCTCTATTTTAGTTCACATTTAGTCACGTCAGGTTTACAGACCTGCCAGTCTAGAGGCTGATGCAAACATATACAGACTTGCTGTTGCTTAAAGAGTCTCTCCAATTATTCATTTCAACCGTATGTTGGCTGAGTTGTGTCAAACTTTAAGTAGGAATTGACCCTTTAGTGGCAAGAAAGAATGTACTCTAGAAACAAATTCACAGACATAGAGAACAGACTTGTGGTTGCCAAGGGGGAGGGAGGGTGGGGGAGGGATGGAGTGGGGGTTTGGAGTTAGCAGATGTAAACTATTATATATAAGATGGATAGACAACAAAGTCCTACTGTACAACACAGGGAACTATAGTCAATATCCTGTGATAAATCATAATGGAAAAGAATATGAAAAATGTATATATATATATATATATATATATAAAACTGAGTCACTTTGCTGTACAGCAGAATTAACACAACATTGTACATTAACTAGATTTCAATAAAAAAAGGAATAATTCACTCTAGAAGGAACTACTTACCCTACCCCCATGCATTGTGAACAATGTAGATTTTACTGATGCATTTGTAGAGGAAAAGGAGGAGGATTTTACACTTCAGGAAAATGTCCATAACATTTCATACATGTCCCTTCCTTGTGTCCTTTCTTTCAAGCCCCTCAAACTTCTGCCAAGTGGCTTGTCTTCCTGCCCTCACCTAGCTAGCACTAATCTTCCCAGCTTTACCCCGGGCATCCATATCTCTCCCTTTCATGTGAAGAGCAATTTAGTCTTAGCACCTCACAGCTAAACCCTCACCCTCAAAACCTTATAGAGCAGGAGAGCAGTAAAAACAAAAGTCTCCTATCACCAGGGTTGCCATATTTAGCAAATAATACTACTGCCAATGTGTCATGGGACATGATTACACTAAAAATGTATTTAATATTTGTCTGAAATTCAAATTTAACTGGATGTTTTGTTTTACCTGGCAACCCTAACTGTAGCCTTCAGAGCTTTTCTGATCTTTCACCACTCAGTATTCTTCTGGAATTAAAAGCTGACCAAGTTAGGAGCTTGGGATTAACATACACACAGTACTATATATAAAATAGATAACCAACAAGGACCTACTGCATAGCACAGGGAGCTCTACTCAATATTCTGTAATAATCTATATGGGAAAAGAATCTGAAAAAAATGAATGTATGTATATGAATAACTGAATCACTATACTATAGTATACTATATACTGAAACTAACACAACATTGTAAATCAACTATACTCCAAGAAGATTAAAAAAAAAAAAAAGCTGTTGAGTGTCATGAAAATTTGCCCTAAGCTACAGTTTTGCTTTTTGATAGTTCCAAGTTTAGTACACAGGAGTTATGGTTTTATATCTTTTTGGCCCCTCGTCAAACTCTGCTGAAAATCATCAATGTCCAGCCTGACCTGGCTCTTTTAAGAAATGGGAACATGCAGCAAAGAATATTCCTCTGTACGTGGACTGAGGCCCATCTCTACTAAGCCGCTGACACCAGTGGGACACATCTTCCTGCTCTGCTTGACCACATCCTTCTGATTTTCGGCATATGTTTGAATAGGTCGAATGATAACAAACTGTTAAATGCAAAATTTAGTGAGATAACCCTGGGTGTCTTATCTATAGACATTCAAGATCTGGATGTTAGATATCGATTTTTTTTTTTTTTTTTTGCGGTACGCGGGCCTCTCACTGTTGTGGCCTCTCCCGTTGCGGAGCACAGGCTCCGGACGCGCAGGCTCAGCGGCCATGGCTCACGGGCCCAGACGCTCCGCGGCATGTGGGATCCTCCCAGACCGGGGCATGAACCCGTGTCCCCTGCATCGGCAGGCGGACTCTCAACCACTGCGCCACCAGGGAAGCCGAGATATCAATTTTGAACTCATTTCTTCAGTGTTTAGAATTGGATATCTGGTAGAACGTAGACAAAAAGTTTAAACATATCTTGTGGGGCTGCATCTGCATCTGGAATTACCTGTGGAATTGGAAACTGTAAGCATTAGACATGGCAACTTATTTCTCAGACTTTTGTTCAGACATTTGGCAGGGCAGCAAGAAAAAGCTTGAGTGTAAGTTTTCATAAAACTTTCTTGCAGAAGAGGGCTTTTGGTTCAGGTCTCATTAACTGATACTCTGTAAAATTCTTATGAGGGCTTGACATAAACATAGCCACAATCACTAAGTTAAATTATGTTATCAATTACTATTTTTAAGGTGTGGATATAAGAGGCACAGAAACTGGGATCTAGGCATGCTCTGAATTTCTGCAAGGATCCTATTGATTGGGTTTTGGAAGTAACGACATTTAAGTTGATCAATTAGAAAGTCAATTTTAGCTAAAGGCAGTGGATATTTGGCCAATGTGTAAAATCCCAGCAACAAGTAGATATTTAGATTTTTACCAAAATGAATCAAGAAGTTGTCTTTCACAAATCAACACAAGGAATCCTTTTGTCTATACGCTGATAAGCTGTGATTAATCACAAAAGGAAATCAAAGTGTGCTTTCATAGCCATATGGCAGAACCATAACTTGGTCTTGGGGTAAAGGGCTAGCGGGCTGTTTCCCACAAGGCTGGTAGGATGGCATCATTGCATTGGTAGATGTCATGTTTGGTCTGGCCTCTGTCTTAGAGGCTCTTAAATTGGATTTTGGCAGAACACTGAGAGCTGATCCATCTCTCATGAGCAGACTTGTTAAATAAGCTCATGAGACAGAGGAATAAAATCAGAATGTCTCTGCCTACAGCTCCAGCTGCATCTCCAGGCCTCTCCCCCATTGTTCCTTCTGTTCCTGTGACAGGAGTTTTCCTTTAGTTCTTGAATGTTCTATGCTCTTTACTTCCTATCAATTTATTTGTATGTGGTTCCCTTTTCCAAGGATGTTGATTTCTGCTAGAAACACCCCCCATCTCTCTTCCTCTGTCTCTTTGTCTCTCTGTCTCTCTGTCTCTCTGTCTCTCTCTCTCTCACACACACACACACACATATGAGCTTGGGTAACCTCTTCTCACCCTCTCACTTTTCAGGTTTAATCTTAAACTTACTTCCTTAGGGAAACCTTCATGGATACATTACCCCTGCCCCCTCACCCCTGTCCCAGGTTATGTTAGGTCTCCCTGCGCCATAACTCTTCTCATGCATGGCATTTATTGTCCTTATAATTGTTTATTCAGTGTCTACCTCCCCTGCTAGGTTGTAATGTCCACGCGGGCAAACATGATCTACCCCTGATGACAGCATTGTGACTACGGAATTCCTGTGGTGCCTTTCCTCCAGAGTCCTCTATGCCCCTTGGCAGGTTTGGGAACTCAGATCTCACTTCTGTGAGACGAATATTTTGGCCATCAGTGGACATCTATCTCAGTGAGTCTCAAGAAAGATCAACATTTTGTTTCTTGTTCAAATGTGCTCATTGAACAATTTCTGCTCATGCCCAAGCAGAGAGAGGAAGTAGCAGCTGGCATCAGGACTTAAGTTCCTGATTATCTGCCAAATTATAGACTCTGGGGGTGAATGGTATCTAACATAGGTGCCCCCTGTCCTGGGCTGGCTCAGGTCTGGGCAGCATCACACATGCCTGCTAAGTGATTGTTACACCATAAGCCAACTGGCTATCTGATTTTTTTTTCATTAGAATTTTTTTTAAATTTTATTTTTAATACAAGTTTTAAAGGTTACACTTCATTTACATTTATTACCAAAAATTGGCTGTATTCTCCGTGTTGTACAATATATCCTTGCAGCTTATTATTTTTTAATTTTTATTTATTTTTTTATTTTTTTGCGGTACACGGGCCTCTCACCGCTGTGGCCTCTCCTGTCACAGACTCCGGACGTGCAGGCTCAGCGGCCACGGCCCACGGGCCCAGCCGCTCCACGGCATGTGGGATCTTCCCGAACTGGGGCACGAACCTGTGTACCCTGCATTGGCAGGCAGACTCCTAACCACTGCGCCACCAGGGAAGCCCCCTTGCAGCTTATTTTGTACCTAATAGCTGGTACCTCTTACTTCTCTACCCTTATATTGCCCCTCCCCCCTCCCCTCTCTCCACTGGTAACCACTAGTTTGTTCTCTTTATCTGTGCGTCTGCTTCTTTTGTTGTTAGAGTCAGTACTTTGTTGTATATTTTAGATTCCACATATAAGGGATATCATACAGTACCTGTCTTTCTCTGTCTGACTTATTTCACTTAGCGTAATGCCCTCCAACTCCATCCATGTTGCAGCAAATGGCAAAATTTCATTCTTTTTTGTGGCTGAGTAGTCTATTCATCTATTGATGGACGCCTAGGTTGCTTCCATATCTTGGCAATTGGACATTGGGGTGTATGAATCTTCAAATTAGTGTTTTTGTTTTTTCAGATATATACCCAGGAGTGGAATTGCTGGGACATATGGTAGTTCTATTTTTAGTTTTTTGAGAAGCCTCCATACTGTTTTCCAGAGTGGCTGCACAAAGTTACATTCCCTCCAGCAGTGTAGCAGTTTCTCCACATCCTCGACAATATTTGTTATTTGTAGACATTTTTGATGATAGCCATTCTGACAAGTATAAAGTGGTATCTCATTATGGTTTTGATTTGCATTTCCCTGATGATTAGCGACACTGGCCATCTGATTAGGAAAAAATAAATTCTTAGGGGACCTTTTCAAAGACTTCCCTTTAACACCTTTATTTTTAAGTAACTTCCTTATAGTGCCTCTTCTTTCTAGGATGAGAAACCTTTGTTTTGAAAATCAAGTTAATGTCAAAAGGTTTGTTTTGGTGAGGATGGAATAAGACAAAGCAGATCTCGCAGACTTCATTCTGGCTTTGTGGGGAGCTAGAAGGACCACTAGATGAAAGTAGACAAGTTCTGCCACTGATGGCCTGGTCTTGTCTGGGTCAGTTTCCTCTTCAACATGGTTTCTACAGTTCATTCTCATTTGAAGTTTTTCATTTAGTATAGTGGGAAGAGCATGTGCTGTGAAGGAGTCCAGGGTTCTTGAAATCCCAGCTCTACTGTTAATGTATATATGGCCATAGACAAGTGACCTCAACATCTGAGCCTCAACATCTGAACCTCACTTCTGTAAAATGGGATAATGTTGGCACTCACTTAACAGTTGTTGTGAGGCTTAGATGAGATAGATAATCCATGCGAAGTCTTAAGCGTAGTTTCTTCATACGAGAAGCACCCATTAAATTGTTATTCATATTTGTAAAATGGGATCAGTGATGTCTTCTACTGGGGTTGTTATTGAGATCAGATAAGAAAGTACATGTAGACGCTAAGCTTCACGTCTGGCCATGTACCTTCCAATAAAAGTAAGTTCTCTTCCCTTCTTGTCCCACTTCCACTTCAGACAATGATATATATTCCTGGAAAGTAGAATGGGCCTCCTTCTTGCTTAAGATAATTCCAAGAACACAAAACATTTTCTTCTTTTCAAAATTACTTTTTTTCCTTCCATCGAAACTGGTAAGTGATCATTATTGCCCAGATGTTTTAATGACCAGCCTGTAACCCATACCCTATGATTTTACCCCATTTCTTCATCCTTTCCACTCTTGTATATTCCTTGTAGTGATTTTGGTCTTGAGTGATTCTGAGTTATTTTATTTGTGGGTCTCACCTACGTTATTAAGATCTCCCAAATCCCAAAGACAGTGATGGCTATTCTGATTTTTGCCTCTCTCTTCTATCATCTAGTTAGGTGGGTGCTCCTCAATTTTTAAACACGCTACAGGGACTTCCCTGGTGGCGCAGTGGTTAAGAGTGCACCTGCCAATGCAGGGGACACCCAGCACAGGGTTCGAGCCCTGGTCTGGGAAGATCCCACATGCTGAGGAGCAACTGATCCCGTGTGCTGCAACTACTGAGCCTGCGCTCTAGAGCCCGTGCTCCGCCACAACTACTGAAGCCCGTGTGCCTAGAGCCCGTGCTCTGCAACAAGAGAAGCCACTTCAGAGAGAAGCCTGTGCACTGCAACGAAGAGTAGCCCCTGCTTGCCACAACTAGAGAAAGCCCAGATGCAGCAACGAAGAACCAACACAGCCAAAAAATAAATAAACTAAAAAAATAAACATGCTACATTTTGAAATTTCTTTGATTGCTTTAATTAAAAAATGACACTGACAATTCATTTGGTTGTTAATTTGATTCCCTTTAAGCAGAATAAATTTGAATTCTGGGCCCCCTAGAGAAGTTCCAGATCAACCTCCTCCTTATGTTTCATTAATTGGAAAATGAAGAGCTTTACAGTACAAAAGCTTCTTTTATTATCATGGGTCTTTTAATAGAGGACTAGCACTGATATTATTTACATCTGTATCTGTGACAGCAAAGATGTTACTTGCAAGTTTTTTATTTACTCAGGTATATTTGTTTTGATTGAATATTGTTTCTCCTAATCAGTTTTGGTCAATGAGTTTCATTACCAAAAGCCACTGCCAGTTTATAGTGTATTTTCCAAGAGAGGTTTTGTTTTCACTTTTTATAGAATTTGAGTTTTTACTTTTTAAAAGGAAGTTATAGGGAATACCCTGGCTGTCCAGTGGTTAGGAGTCTGTGCTTCCACTGCAGGGGGCATGGGTTCGATCCCTGGTTAGGGATCTAAGGTCCCACATGCTGCATGGCGTGGCCAAAAAAAAAAAAAATTATAGTCATTCCTTCCCTTCTCCCACATTTGTTGTTGTGTTCATTCCTCTCTCTAAAGGCTTTTAGGGTCATGACTCTGGCCTCCAGGAATCCCACTAAGATTGACTGTGGTCCCATATGGATTCATTCTTTGATTCTGACACTGTGCTCCCTTCACTCAGAGCAGCTTCCTGTTGCAAATAGAAAGAAATCTTGTCATCTTGGAATAGATTGTAGTCGACGGCTCTCTGAACAGCTTTCCTCTACTTCTTTGCTTATGTAAGTCTGTAGACATACTTGCTCTCCAGTATAGCTCTGTTCTTCTCAACCACCTCATGACAATAATTTTTAAAAGATTAGATCACTGGCTTTTTCAAATTCCACCTGGGAAAGATTTTTTTCTAATATTATGCTGTTCCCCATCCAAAAATAAATGGATGCAGCATCAAGAGAAGTCTAAACAAAAGAACTATCTACATTTTCATTTTATATGTTTTTCTTTAGGTAATTCAAGCTTCTATCAACAATTGAAAGGCTTATGAGATGTTCTTTTTTTTCAGCTTTTTTGAGTTATATTTGACAAATGAACTCACAAGATATTTAAAGTATACAATGTGATAATTTAATGTATGTATATATCATGAAAAGATTGCCCCCACTGAGTTAATTAACACATCTATTACCTTACATATTTCCTTTTTTTTTTGGCGATAACATTTCAGTTCTATTCTCTTAGCAAATTTCAAACATACAATACAGTGCTATCAACTACAGTCACCATGTTGTATATTAGATCCTCAGAACTTAGCATCTTATAATTGAAAGTTTTGTAACCTTTTACCAATCTCTCCCTATTTCCCCCACCCCTCAGTCCCTGGTAATCAGGTTTTTTTCTTCTTTTTAATTTTTGAATCTTATTTTATTTATTTATTTTATACAGCAGGTTCTTATTAGTCATCCATTTTATACACATCAGTGTATACATGTCAATCCCAATCTCCCAATTCATCACACCACCACCCCCAGCCCCCCGCTGCTTTCCCCCCTTGGTGTCCATACGTTTGTTCTCTACATCTGTGTCTCAATTTCTGCCCTGCAAACCGGTTCATCTGTACCATTTTTCTAGGTTCCACATATATGCATAATATACGATATTTGTTTTTCTCTTTCTGAGTTTTCTACTCTTTGTTTCTATGAGTTTGCCTTTTTTTTTTTTCTGGTTGCACCGCATGGCTTTGTGGGATTTTGGTTCCCCGACCAGGGATGGAGCCTGGGCCCTCGGCAGCTAGAGCATGGAGTCCTAACCTCTGGACTGCCAGGAAAGTCCTGTGCTGCTCTTTTGTTAAAATAACCATTATCTTCACAGAAAGATTTTGAAAATTAATTTTGATAATATCATCAGTTTTCCTTACATCAAAGTAATGTGTATCTGGCAACAGAGAACATCAGTATTTCTCGAAAATTACAGTTATATAAAGGGATAGTAGATTAATTTTATCTTTTTGTATTTTATTTTGTTATTTATTGATTGACATAGAGTTGACTTACAATATTATATTAGTTGCAGATGTACAACATAGTGATTCAATATTTTCATAGATTATACTCCATTTAAAATTATTATATTTAAAATTATTATTATTATTATTATTATAATGGTTATATTTCCCTATACTGTACAACATATCCTTGTTGCTTATCTATTTTATGCATAGTAGCTTGTGTGTCTTCATTCCATAACCCTATCTTCCTCTTCTCTCTTTCCCTCTCCTTACTGGTAACCACTAGTTTATTCTCTATATCTGTGAGTCTGTTTCTCTTTTGTTATACACATTTGTTTGTTTTATTTTTGATTCCATGTTATAAGTAATAACATGGAGTATTTGCCTTTATCTGTCTGACTTATTTCACTAAGCATAAGACACCGTAGGTTCATCCATGTTTTTGCAATTGGCAGAATTTTACAGTTTAAAAAACAGATACAGTTCCCTGTGCTATACAGTAGGTCCTTGTTGTTTATTTTACATATAGTAGTATATGTTTGTTAATTCCAAACTTCTAATTTATCCTTCTCCCCTCTTTCCCCTTTAGTAACTGTAAGTTTGTTTTCTATGTCTGTGAGTCTGTTTCTGTTTTGTTAATATGTTCATTTGTATTGTTTTTGCAGAAGGCAGAATTTCGTTCTTTTTTGTGGCTGAGTAGTATTTCATTGTATATATATATACCACATCTTTTTTATTTATTTATTCATCTGTTGATGGGCACTTTGGTTGCTTCCATGTCTTAGTTATTGTAAATAATGCTGCTATGAATATTGGGGTGCATGTATATTTTTGAATTAGTGCTTTTGTTTTCTTAGGATACATACCCAGCAGTGAAATTCTGGATCATGTGGTAATTCCATTTTTAGTTTTTTGAGGAACTTCCATACTGTTTTCCATAGTGACTACACGAATTTACATTCCCATCAACAATATACAACAATGTACATGTTCTCTTTTCTCCACATCCTTGTCAACGTTTCTTATTTGTAGGCTTTTTGATGATAGCCATTCTGACAGATGTGATGTGATACCTCATTGTGGTTTTGAATTGAGTTCGTCTGATTAGTCATGTTGAGCATCTTTTCATGTACCTGTTAGCCATCTGCATGTCTTTTTGGAAAAATGTGTATACAGGTCGTCTGCCCATTTATTCATTGGGTTGTTTGTTTTTATGATATTGAGTTGTATGAGCTGTTTATATATTTGGAACCCTTATCAGTCATATCATTTGCAAATATTTTCTCCCATTCAGTAGTTTGTCTTATAGAAAAGATAGATATCAATTATATTTCACTAAAATTTTTTTTAAAGTTTTCTTGTGAATTTTTTATAAATTAAGGATATTAAACTTTTTTCTATCACTTGTATGACAATTATTACCCAAGTTTTTTCAAACTATTAATTTCTCCTTTTATGACATGCAAAAATTTAATTTTTCATTTAAGTATCCACATTTTCCTTTTGGATAGGGATAAGTTAATGTGGTTTAGTGAAAGCACAATGTAATGCATTTATTATATTATATATATTAAATTAAATGCATGTATATATATATAAAATAAAGTATTGACTCATGGAATTATGGAGGCTGAGTAGTCTCATGATCTGCCATCTCAAGCTGGAGACTCAGGAAAGCAGATGGTATAATGCAAAGCCCTGAGAACCAGAGAGCCAATGGTATAG
This sequence comes from Monodon monoceros, assembly GCF_005190385.1. Taxonomy (NCBI): domain Eukaryota; kingdom Metazoa; phylum Chordata; class Mammalia; order Artiodactyla; family Monodontidae; genus Monodon; species Monodon monoceros. The sequence continues at coordinate 15,980,380 of NW_021703767.1, forward strand.
ATTCCAGTCTGGGTCTGAAGGCCTGAGAACCAGAACTGCTGAGGGAAGAAAAAGATTCATGTCCTAGTTTAAGTGATCAGGAAGAGAAAGAGAATTCAAACTTCTTCTGCCTTTTTGTTCTATCCAGGCCCTCAATGGATTAGATGATGCCCACCCATATATTTTTTTTGAACATAAAACAACTTTTAAATGTATTACTTTACACTTAAAGCATAAAGTATAGTATGCTGTAAATAACATGAAAGGAAAATATAAAATTACAAAACACCCAAACACAAACAAAGACAGGGAAAGGAAAGTAAATTTCAAGTGGGGGAGCAGGTCGATGGTGTAGATCAGGAGTTGACACCGATGGTGGCTGTAGAGCTGGCTCTGCCCATGGGGCTGGTGGATTTCTGAAAGAGCTCTGGGTCTCCTGCAAGAGCCTGAACAGGCTCTCCCTGTTGGGGAGGAGAGGGTGGTCATTGTGGTGGTGGTGAATTTTGACCTGGCTTTGAAGCTCCTGCAGGACCTGGTGCAGGCTCTCCCTCCTGTGGTAGTAAGTCATCATCTGGCTGTGGGTCTCCTGCAGGAGCCAGTGCCAGTTCTCCTTGGAGGGGCGATGCCCACCCATACTGGGGAAGGCCACCTGTTTGGCTCAGCTCACTAATTCAAATATAATCTCGTCTGGAAACACCTTCATAGACACACCCAGAAAAAAATGTTTAATGAGTTATCTAGGTATCTCTTGGTCTAGTCAAGTTGACACATAAAATTAACCATCACAAGGTCCATTTCTTTGGCCTAAAATGCTTATAAATGTTGAGCATCAAACACATGTATCTTGGACCAAGATGTTTGGGAAATATTTTGGACACAGATATTTTCCTAATGTTATATATAAATTATGATATGCATATACCTTGATTATTAGATGCAGTTCAGTTCTCTATGTGTCAAGTAAAATAATTGAAATAAAGAAGAAAAATCACCAAAGGAATAAAGTCACTCTCAATTGAGACTACATTGCAAAGATTAAGACTATTCAATTTTGAAAAGTCAGAAGGGAGAATGATTAGGATGTGATAAACACAGATATTGATGTTTGAGCACCCTTTACATTTTGAATAAGGTAGTTTTTGTATTGAGAATCTTAGGTGATCCTAATGGAACTGTACAGTAAAGCAGCGGTCCCCAACATTTTTGGCACCAAGGACTGGTTTCATGGAAGACAATTTTTCCATGGACCAGGGTGGGGGATGGTTTTGGGATGATTCAAGCACATTACATTTATTGTGCATTTTATTTCTATTATTATTACATTGTAATATATAGTGAAATAATTATACAACTCACCATAATGCAGCATCAGTGGGAACCCTGACCTTGTTTTCCTGCAGCTAGATGGTCCCATCTGGAGGTGATGGGAGACAGTGACACCTGAAGTGTGTTGCTTATGTCTAGTCTACTCCGTAAGATGTAGCTTAATTGTCACTTGCCACTCACTGATATTGTTTTGATATGAGTCTGCAAGCAATTGATTTATTATGGTCTCTGTGCAGTCAAACCTCTCTACTAATGATAATCTGTATTTGCAGCCGCTCCCCAGTGCTAGCATCACAGCCTCAGCTCCACCTCAGATCATCAGGCATCAAATTCTCATAAGGAGTGTGCAACCTAGATTCCTCACATGTGCAGTTCACAGTAGGGTTCGAGCTCCTATGAGAATCTAATGTTGCCACTGATCTGACAGGAGGCAGAGCTCAGGTGGTAATGTGAGTGATGGGGAGCGGCTGTAAATACAGATGAAGTTTTGCTCGCTCGCCTGCTGTTCACCTCCTGCTGTGCAGCCCTGTTCCTAACAGGACACAGACGGGTACCATTGGGGACCCTTGCAGTAAAGGATTAACTTAGCAGGTTGTCCACACCCTGTACATTCCAAAGAAAGGTTGACCTCTGCCTTGTCCTTGGGTGGTAACTTCTAAGCCCTTGGAATATCTTGCTTGATAAGAACATCTTTGTTCCCCTGGAAGATGTATTAGCTCAACCTCTAGAGGGACTGGAGACTGAAGGTCAGCCCAGTGAGCAGTCAGACTGGACACAAAGGCTCAGGTGAGCTTCCCTGTTTGGTAATACTCTGTGCTTGTTGTCATACAATGCTGCTGGGAGAATTAAGCTGTCCACATAAATCTACTGCAAGAGGACAACTGGATGCTTATACCTAGTTTCTCCTGGAGTTTACTTTTCTCCAGTGCTGATTTTAATCTGAATCCTCTTTATATATAATAAACCATAATTGTGAGCATAACAGTTTTTTTGAGTTGAGTCATTCTAACGAGTCACTGAGGACCTCTGAACACAGGAACATACCTTGAAAACTCTAGCATGGCTTCATGAGTGGCCACATGTTCCATTTAAATGATGAAGGTGATCTTAGGGTTGGATAAATAGGTTGCAAGTCCCTAAAGTTAAAATAAATAGGGAATTCATTTTTAGGTAGAGGTCAATCAGTGGAGGGGGGCTTTAAATTATAAATTATGAAATTTTTCTTTAATATCTGCTAAACTGGCCTTCAGTGAACATAACCTATGTTCTTTGAGATAGGGCCTTGGGGAAAAAAACCCTGAAAAGTGAGAATAATAAAAGCTGTATTAGTAGAAGTTATTTAGGAACCAGAGAGTGAAAGGACCATGCTTTTGGGAAACTCTGAAGATCCATAAACATGATGATAAACTGTCTGCTGTGTCAGTGAAAAGCCTCGACTGCAGGTAAGTGTAGCCTGTCTGGAGGTCCTGCTGATGGATGAGTGATGTCCTCAAGCAGTGATGTCACAGTCACAGCTCAGGAGCAATTTTGAGAGTGGATCAAGGGCCAGAGCAGCAGGGGCAGATAAAGGTCACCAAGAGGGGAGGATGCTGTCAAACAGCCACAGGAGAATGGTAATGGTGGCCTAGAGGAATTCCTGAGTCCCCCAGGATCCTTCCAGGGAGTTGGGACTCAAGTTGGGATTTTGAGTTGGGACTCAAAATTAACTTCTTTGTTGCATAGACATAGAGTACTTGACTCACTACTTACTATTTTAGTGAATAAAACCTTAGTTCACTAAGTACTACTGTTATCTTTTTGAACCTCAAGGTTTGAAAGGGCTTTAAAAGTTTTCTAGTCAGTCTTCCAAAGTTATCCAAGCAGAACCCAGTGAGGGTCCCAAGCTTGTCAACTAAAGTTTAGCCACGTAGTGTATTGGCAAGTTTCAGTCAAGCCCATGTGAAGAGGATGAAAAGATAAGCTATAGACTGGGAGAAGACATTTGCAAACCGCATATCCGACAACGGCTTGTATCTTTAAGTTTTGAGACTATTAAAATTCTCAAAACTCAACTAAATTCAAGTAAAAAAAATCCAGTTAGAAAATGGCAAAAGACATGAATATTTTAGTGAGGAAGGCATACAGATGGCAAATGAGCACATGAAAAGATATTCAACATTAGTAACCATCCAGAGACGCCAATTAAAACCACAATGAGATACCAGTACCTACTTATCAGAACGACACCACCAAATGCTGGTGAGGATGCAGAGAGACTGAGCCATTCATATGTTGCTGGTGGGAATGTCAAATTGTATTGTGGGAATGTCAAACTTCTGAGAAGTTTGGCAGTTTCTTATAAAACAAAACCTGTAATTACCATATGACTTAGAAATTACACTTTTGGGCATTTATTGCAGAGAAATGAAATCATATTCATATGAAAGTGTTTATAGTTTTAATTGTGATAACCTAAAACTGAAATCTGTCCACTTGTCCTTAACAGGTGAATGATTAAACAAAATGTGGTCCATTCATACCAAGGAATACTATTCAGTAACAAAAAGGAACAGACTGTTGATACACATGACAACTTGGACAAATCTCCAGGAAATTATGCTGAGTGAAAAAAGCCAATCCCTCAAAGTTGCATACTGTATGATTTCACTTACACAGGCAGATCTCAGAAATATTGTGGGTTTGGTTCCAGACCACAGCAATAAAGTGAATATCACAATAAAGTGAGTCACATGAATTTTTAGAAAGTTATGTGTACACTATAATGTAGTCTATTAAGTATGCAACAGCATTATATATAAAAATGTACATACCTTAATTAAAAATATTGCTAAAAAATGCTAACCATCATCTGAGTCTTCAACAAGTCATGGCAGTAATGTCAAAGATCACTGATCACAGATCACCGTAACAAATATAATAATAAGAAAACAGTTTGAAATATTGTGAGAATTACCAAAATGTGACACAGAGACATGAAGTGAGCAAATGCTGTTGGAAAAATGGTGCCGATAGACTTGCTTGACACAGGGTTGCCACAAAATTCAATTTGTAGAAAACAGCATCAATGAAGCAAAACAAAGTTAGGCACATAAAATGAGGTATGCCTATATAGTATTTTGAAATTAACAACATTTTAGAAATGGAGGACAGACTAGTGTTTGCCAAGGGCTGGGGATGTGAGGCGGAGGGCAGGGTAAGGGAGGTGAGTGTGGTTACATAAAGACGATATGAGAGATCCTCGTGGTATCAAAGCTGTTCAGTATCTTGAGTGTGGTTGTATATATGACTACAGAGGTGATAAAACGATATAGAGCTACACATACATATATTCACACACGAGTACAAATAAAACTGGGGAAGTCTGAATAAGACAGGTGGATTGTGTCAGTGTCAATACCTGGTTGTGCTATTTTACTGTAAGTTTGCAAAATGTTTTCATTGAGGAAAAATGGACAAAGTGTACAAAATATCTCTCTGTATTATTTTTTATAACTATATACATTTATAATTATCTCAATAAAAATTTCAGTTAAAGAAAGTTCATCTTTATTCCCACTGATTTGAGATTCTAACTCTGTAATGTATTACATTTCCTATGTATTTGTGCCTATTCCTACACATTCTATTTTATTCTTCTACTAATTGGTCTTATGTCTAGACAACGTGAAGATTTTGAACTTGCTGTTTCTGAAAGATGGCTGATCTATACAGAGAAATTTTGAAGACTCATCACATCACTACCGGAGGAAGATTGTTTCAAAAAATGGCTCCAATCATCTGTTTCATTCTACCTGCCCTTTTCTTCTCTCATCAAGAGGTGGTGTCTCTTTCTCTTCTCTTTGTGTCAGTACCAGCCTTGTGACTTGCATTGGCCAATAGAATGGTGGAAATCATGCTGTGTGATTTCTAGTCCAAGGCCTTAAGAGGTCTTGCAGCCTCCTTTTTGCCTTGTTGGAGACAAGTCACATGTGAAAGGGATCAAAATAGACTACTGAATTATGAGAGGCCAGATGGAGACAAAGTGGTTCCAGCCTTCCATCCATTTTTGCTGAAGCCCACATGTATGAGTGATGCCATCTTGAACTTTACAGTTCAGCCCAGTCACCAACTGAATGTAGTACCAGCTGAGTCCAGGTAAGATAAGCAGAAGAACCACTTAGTCAATCTATAAAATTATGACAATAAAGAGTATTCTTTTAAGCCAATAAGTTATGCAACAATAGATATTTTATATATGTAAATATAAAAGACATAATTAATAGGCAAAGGTGAAAAGTCTTTTTCAATTAAATTAATCTGTATTGAATACCTACTATGTGGCCAGCCAGAACACAGGCAATTTAAGAGACACATTAAATGAGATAATATATGTGAAGAATGTCTTTTAGTTAGTAAAGAACTTTTCACATCTAAGGTCATTTGCACTGGCATCACTTGTAATAGCAGGACTAGTTAAGGGAAAATAAGGATGGAAGAGGAGTGGAGATGGAATAAAGGAAAAGATAGAGACAGGGAGATGGGAGAAGGTCAGAGCAGAGAGCAAATGGTGCAAAATTATTATGAAAAATGGTGAGGAGTGGGGAAAGAAGAGAAACTAGGAGAAGAAAAGAATGAGAAATGTGAGAAAATATTGAGGAGGAGAGGGGGACAGCTGCAGATAAAAAACAGGGGAAGGTGCTGAGATGAGCTTGGCAAAAGAGATAAACTACATTTCTCACATCTTGCATTTGTTTTGTGGATTTCAGAAAAAGTGTGTTTTGCCTTTTGAAAATTTTATATTCAAGAAAATTATATGAAATCTAGAAATTTAGGACTATTCTTTTGTACTATTGAAATCTTTTTCAAACATTACAATTTTTTACTTATTTTTTTATTGAGATATGTTATATTAGTTTCAAGTGTACAACATAAGATTCAATATTTGTGTAAGTTGCAAAATGATCACCATAATAAGTCTAGTTAACATCCATCCCTGCACATTGTTACAAAATTTTTTTTTGTGATTAGAACTTTTAAGATCCACTCTTTTAGCAACTTTCAAATATACAATATGATATTATTACCTATAGTCACCATGCTGTACATTACTTCTTTAGGACTTATTTATTTTATAACTAGAAGTTTGTACCTTCTGACCACCTTCACCCATTTCATCCACCACCACCCCTACCTCTGGCAACCATTGATCTGTTCTCTGTATAAAATTTATTTTTTGAAATAAAGGTTCTCATGGGATTTTGGAAGCCTTGTCCACAAGTAAAGATGCTATTTAGAATTTGGAAATTTGCTTTGGAATTTTAATGGTGTTTTATAAATACAAAAGTCTCATTAACTTTGGTGAGTAAATAAATGAATTCACTGGCTAGGCTTTGGAAAACCTCTTTGAAATCAAACACTGTTTGGTGACCTTTTCTTTCATCATTGGGAGGTCAAGTTTGGTTTATACTCTAACAGAAAAGTCCTTCGTTTGTAACCAGTCTCCTTCCCCTGCCACATGTGTTCTTTAATTCTGTTGCGACAGTTATTTGCCTACCCTAAGCCATCCCATCTCCTTTCCCTTGAGGCTTGATTTTGTCCTGGTGTCACCTTCTCATGAGTGCAGGATAGGTGACAGTCTCTATGGACCCCAGGGAGTGAATTATGCTTGGTTTAAGGCAATCATAATAAATTCATTCCCTTCACAGGTATTGATTTAGGGATGGGTGTGTGACTAAATCTAACCAATAAGACTTGATTAGAAGTCAATTGGGGAGCCTCTGGAAATTTCCTCTCGCTAAAAATCATTAAGACACAGGCGGAAACTCCCCTCCTCTTCTCTACATATTGCTGTGTTTAAAGCTGCCATCTGATGCTGCTGCAGCCATATGTTGACTCTAAAGGGTGTCACGTGACATACTGAGGATGACAAAACTAAAATATAGAAAGCACCAGGGGCTTTGATATTATTTATCCACTGAATTAAAGAACGCTGCCTTGCCCTATCACAAGTTTTCTTACTGTTTGAGCTACTTCAAATTGGGTATTCTATGACTTGCATCAACAATATTCTAACAGATATACCTAATGCTTACAGAAAACCAAAGAAGCACATTTTAGTGAAAAACGTTCAATAATAAATAGAATAACCACAGTCCACAGTCCTTTGCTTACTCTTTCTACACTTGTGTGAGTTTCTCCCAGAATAGGGTTATACACAGCAACCTTGGGTATAATGGGCAATTATTCTTTGAACTGCATCTCATTCTGTCCCTACTGTGAGGAGGGCTGAGGCAGCTGAACACTGCTGTGGAAGGTAAGCCCCTGGCTCTAGCCAGAGTTGCAGGGTTAACAATGCAAATGAATAAAGAAAATGTGGTGTATACACACACACACACACACACACACACACTGGAATACTACTCGGCCATAAAAAAGAATGAAATATTGCCATTTGTAGCAACATGGATGGACTTGGAGGGTATTATGCTAAGTGAAATAAGTAAGAGAAAGACAAATGCTGTATGATATTACATATGTAGAATCTAAAAAATATAACAAACTAGTGGATATAACAAAAAAGAAGCAGACTCACAGATACAGAGAAAAAACTAGTGGTTACCAGTAGACAGTGTGGGGAGGGGGAATATAAGGTTAGGGGATTAAGAAGTACAAACTACTATGTATAAAATAAGCTATAAGGATATATGGTACAACATGGGGAATATAGCCAACATTTTAAAATAACTATAAATGGAGTATAAACTTTAAAAATCATGAATCACTCTGTTGTACACCTGTAACTTATGTAATATTGTACATCAACAATACTTCAATAAAAATAAATAAATAAAATGTCATAAAATTAAAAATGCAAATGATAAGGAACACTTGGGAATTTGCTCTGATTTCTTCTTCTACAAAAATAATCTCATAGCATCTGAAAGATTTGTATGACTCTCGATATTTGTAAGCAGAATCCCAGCCACAAATTGCAGCCTGGGAGTGGTTTTCTTGATCTACAACATCAGGTTTCAGGTCATAGAAAAACAAACATCAAACCAGATTGGTGAGGCCTCGGCTTTGAGGGAGACGCAGTGGAGAGGCTGGTGCAAACTCGGTACAGTATGGCAACTGGGATTTCCCAGAGATGGTCACTGTCTCTGGATACATGCCTGCAATTACTCTTGCCGTGCATGGTTGGTGACCTTAGTCTGAATTATTTACATGATCTCAACAGCACAATGTATATTTTGAAATGCAATTACTAAAGTAGTCCCTGTCTTTGCTGAAAAACAAACTCTTCTTTCTCACCCAGGGCATATTCTGGATGAACATTTTCTGTTAAAACAATCTTTTAGAGTTTTGAATATTAAAAGTTTGAATCTTCTATTAATATGCTCCTCATTTCTTTATAGGAGTTCAGTTCTATATCCTTATTGAACTCTGTAATTCTAGTTGCTAAAGATGCCTAGTATGTACTATTGGCTCAAACATCATTTGTTGATAATAAATGAGGGAGTTACTGAGTGAGGGAACAAGTGGGGGAGTTTGAAACAAAGCATTTATAGAACAGTTTACCTTAATTAATTATTAGCTAGCTTGCCCACAAGCAGCTGAAGTCAGGCCAAATTGCCATTGCGTTATTCACCCACTTGGACTTGTATCTGGTGCGATTCCAATCTGAGACAGCATGCATCAGAAAATGTTTTGCTTATCTCCTGGCACTTACTGGAACTCAAAATTAAGACAAGAGAAGAGAAGGCACTAGAAGTATTTGTCCTAACTGATTGAAGTTTGGGTTTCATAATTATTGAAATGCACAAACTGCTTCAAACACATGAAGAGAACAAACTGAAAAACAATTTCTATCACATCAAACCCGTACAGTTCAATTTCATGTAATCTAACCTTTGTTGGATGCTTACTAATTCCAGGCACCTTATCAGTTTCCTGGGATGCAAAATGTATAAGATCCTGTCTGTTCCACTGAAGATATTTAAACTCAGGAAGACAGATGTAGGTAAGTAACTATAACATAAAGCAAAATGATCATTATAAAATGCTGAGTGAAGATAGAGGCATTGTCTTTGGAGCAAAGAGGAAGGTTTGGTTAATGCTGATGAAGAATTAGGAACAGTTTCATGGATGAAAGTGGTATCTGAATTAGGTCTTGAATGATAAGGAGAATTTGCAGAAGGGGATAAAAGGACATCCCAGGCTCAAAGAATTATATGAGCAAAATTTCCCAAGACATTATAATTTAGAAAGATATTAAATGAGGTCATAATTATAACTCATTCCAGATTTTTTCCTTTGACATGAAGCTGTTAAGAACAGCTTATTCTAAGGTATAAATAACCTCTACCCAGAATTGGATAAAATCTGGAATGATTTTTTAAAAACTGACATAATGATTAATAATTCTTATGGTGTTAAGACACTGTAACGAGCTATCATAACCAGAGACCAGTCAGGAAACATTTTAAACAAGCTGAATTTGCCCCATAAGAATATTTTAAAGGCCAATTAAAATATTTTCTTCAGTCGATAGAGTGCTTTCAAAGTTTACCTGTAAATCCTGTAATGTAAACAAAGATGTTCTCGACTGCAGTTGCCTTATGGTCTATCCTTTTCTGATGTTTAGGGCTTGCTTAATAAGGCATGGTTGGGACATATGTTTTATTACCGAAGTCTCTTGGATTTATCTTCTGACTAATTGGGCTTTGATTTCAGAACCACAGAGCAATGCATATTCTCCATATTGTCTTTTCTGTTCCTGCAAACCCCAGAGAACACACTGAGTGTGATGGAAATTATTTCACTTTCTCTTTTTTTTTCTTTAATTAATAGTAATCTTTTATTTATTTATTTATTTTTATATTTATTTTTGGCTGTGTTGGGTCTTCGTTTCTGTGCGAGGGCTTTTTCTTTAGTTGCGGCAAGCGGGGGGCCGCTCTTCATCACAGTGCGCAGGCTTTTCACTGTCGCGGCCTCTCTTGCTGCAGAGCACAGGCTCCAGACGCGCAGGCTCAGTAGTTGTGGCTCACGGGCCTAGTTGCTCCGCAGCATGTGGGATCTTTCCAGACCAGGGCTCGAACCCGTGTCCCCTGCATTAGCAGGCAGATTCTCAACCACTGCGCCACCAGGGAAGCCCCACTTTCTCTCGATTTATGGTTGGTGAAGAGTATTTGAGACTGGCATCAGGTTACAGGCTTTTTTTTTCCCTCTTTCAACATTTCCCATTGCAACAGCATGCTCTAGGGTAACAACTCTCCCCACCCCCAAAAGCTTTCCTGGGATTAGATTCCCGGAAGAACCAGTCCTGAAATTGATGGGTGTGGAAGTGACAGACAGTTGGCCTGCTGGGTCACTGTTCCCAAAATAGTGCCCTCAGAACATTTTGTTCCAAGCCTCATTCCCCATCCTCTTCCCTTTGCCTGAAAAGAGCTAAAACTGAACAGGTGAGAGAAACAGAAGAAGAGCCTGAAGGGAAGGGAATAAGGCACTTAAGGAGACTGGGTGGCCATGGGATGTAGCGAAGAGGGGAAAGTTTCCTCTTCCCTACATCCCAAAGGGTTTTTTCCTGTCAACTGTGAGCTCAGTGGCCCACTGAGGAGTAGGATATGGAGGAGGGATTGTGGAATGCACAAGAGTGGAAGAGCTGTCCCCAAACTCTGCCTCTCATAGAATCCCTTGTGAGCTGGACAAGCCTTCTTCAACAACAGAAAGCCTTGCTGCAGGCATGGCAAATAAAAATCACTCATTTAGAGCAGGGGTCCCCAACTTCCGGGGGGTTGAGGGGGGGCAAGCGACCGAAGCTTCATCTGTATTTAGAGCTGCTCCCCATCACTCGCATGACCGGCTGAGCTCTGCCTCCTGTCAGATCAGTGGCCGCATTAGATTCTCATAGGAGCTCAAACCCTACTGTGAACTGCGCATGTGAGGGATCTAGGCTGCGTGCTCCTTATGAGAATCTAATGCCTGATGATCTGAGATGGAGCTGGGGCAGTGATGCTGGCGCTGGGGAGCAGCTACAAATACAGATTATCATTAGCAGAGAGGTTTGACTGCACAGAGACCGTAATAAGTCAATTGCTTGCAGACTCATATCAAAGCCCTATCAGTGAGTGAAAACAAGCTCAGGGCTCCCACTGATTCTACATTATGGTGACTTGTATAATCATTTCATTACATATTACAATGTAATAATAGAAATAAATTGCACAATAAATGTAATGTGCTTGAATCATCCTGAAACCATCCCCCGGCCCCCTGGGTCCGTGGAAAAATTGTCTTCCACGAAAGTGGCCCCTGGTGCCAGAAAGGTTGGGGACTACTGATTTAGAGTATACTCTAAAGATAAGTTCAGTGCTCAGACAGTAGTTACTCTTGCCTTAGAAGTACTGCCCCATGGTGCCCAGCATGCTGGATGATAATTTTGATTCATCCAAATTTAATTATTATTCAACCCATTAGCCCAAAGGCAGAGGATATTTAGTCCAAATGTGACCCTTGTATGCAATTCATTTAGTGAAAACCATTGCCCACACAAGAAGTCTACTTAGAAATTATTCTGAATCAGAAACCTTTACAACTCTGAATTTTTGTCCTTGGAACTGGACAGCTGTAACTTGAGCAGAATAATTTTAGTATGTGCAGACTTTTCCCACATAGGACAAGAGAGCCTTAGTTCATGGATTTTGTGGAGAAATCTTCAGTTCACTTGGTCTCTTGTTTGAATCATTAGCGCCAAGTGAGAGAGAATGAGAATTTATTCCAATGGGAAATATTTAAATTAGGAAGGGATTAAAAAATATCTACAATTATTTTGTAGCATCTCCAAAGGAACTCACAACCTCACTTTAATGATATGCTAGGAAATTTCCATCTGGAATAGAAAACACTATGGAGTCCAAATATGGGTGTCCTAGTGCCCACATGTGGTGCTATTTGGAGCCAAACCTCATGCTTTGTTTTACTTTGTTAAATGTTCTAGTAGATCCTGACCTTCATTTTGGGGAAAAAACCAGGAGAACTTGGATATGTTACTGAGCTAAAATGTAACTTCAAATATTATGTTAGCTAACTCACAGCCCAGAATAAAACTTTTGCAACTTTTCAATTTTTCCTAAATATTTTCACATCACCCAGGAGGCAATGCCGGAAGCTTCAGGTCAGAGATTGGGTCTTGTTTTGGAACTTGGGGGTCCCAGATGGGCTTTAGATAATTGACCTCTGGAGGCATATCATATCTGTTAGTGGACCAGTCAGGATCCTTGCCAGTGTATAAAATGCAACTGGATCTTACAGCAGTGGCACTCACTCTGACAAGAAATTAGTGGGGGAAGGAACATGGCCCACCAGCTTTGGTACCCATTAGATGTACCAATGTACATTGGTTGTGCTCTAGTAGAGACTTAAGACTGAGACTGCATCTTCCTTTCTCCTCTACCCCCACATAGGAGTGGGTGGTAGGCTGAACATGAGAAGGGTACTTCTCGTATGAAAGATGGAAAAAGAGAGAGCAAGGCCCAAGTACCTCTGAGCTAGGAAGTGGGTGTAGTTGGATGATCTTTTGCTTCCATCAATCTCCAAAGCATCCCACACCCCCATCGAAGCTTGGTGCATGGGTAACAGAGTGAAACACAGGGTAAGGGAAGTACCTGCTATTTCAGTAGGGGAATGCCACATGGGAAATGTAATCTAAGGTGAGGTCATCTGTAGCTGTGAAAGGACACTGTCCCTTGGAGGTACAATGAGAGACAGATTCTCTTCTTCCCTTTTTCCACACTTTACTGACACCCTGATTGCTTACTCCTCATCCATAAATGAAGTGTATGGAACAGACAAAAGACAAGCATGTTGGAGGCTCGGTGAATAAAAAGGAGGACACTGGGCAGGGCACATAAAGGGAGCTGAAGGGACTGAGGGTCCCTGGGAGAGATTGTCCCCACCAGCTTGAGACAGGTGGCCATGGGGGGAAGTCTTGTGAGCCAATACCAAAGAATCCGTGTATGTCAAGGAGTAGGGAAGGATAAATTCGAGAAAGGAAAGAAGCCACTTCTGAGCCCTTGAACTGTTGCATATGTACCAGCATTTGTGCATTAGAAGATATGATTTGAATATGTAGCAATGTCTATTTTATATGCTTTTCTAGGCTCTCTGTGTGGCTACAATGGATTACAATAAAGTCATTTCATGATGAATTTTACAACCCCTTTCTTTCATTGTTGAAAGCATGACAACAATTAGCACTATATCGTGGCTTTTGTCAGTTCTTTGACAACAACCTTTATTTAATCAGATAGGTTTACATGCAGGCTGAAGTCCTGAGTTCTCCTTAGTTCTGGTCACTTCATGCTAATTTCACCAATTTTTCAAGAACATGATGTTTTTTTTAATCTCATGCCTTTGTTTCAAATCATGGCTGTTTAACTTGTCATTGTTCACATTTCCAGCTTTCTCTAATTTTTCCTGAAGCTCAAGTGTGAGGAAAATAGAACTCAATGCATTGATATTTCCTTTTGTTTGGAGGTTGATTCTTACCCACATCAGGCATAGTGGGACTTTTCTAGTTCTTCAGATCTGGCCATTGTCAGCGTTCCTTTTATCACCCACCCAAGAAGTTATGGTGGAAATCTTTTTGGTCAGTTTGACAGACCCCACATTCACTCTAATGGGTTTTTGAATGGCAACAACAAATTCAACAATTTGCAAATCTCAAGGTTTATTTATTAGAACTTATTCAAGATAAACAGCACAATTCTTAGGACTAAGAACCTATAAAAGTCAACACAAAATTATAGTTAGCATGTTAATTATCTATTGCTGGCTAATAATATTACCACAAATTTAACAGCTTAAAACAACATGGACTTATTATTTCACAATTGCTATAGGTCAGGAATCTGGCAAGGCTTAGCTGGGTCTTCTAGTCCTCTGTTTACAAGCCTGCCATAAAAGTGTCAGCTGGGGCTGCAGGCTCATCTGAGGCTTCACTGGGGAAGGATTCACTTCCAAGTTGGTGTGGTTGTTGACAGAACTCAGTTCTTTGTGACATGTCGCTGGCTGTTGGCTGAAGGCTCCCTCCAGCTCCTCGGCACATGGGTCTTCACAACATAAGTACTTGATTCCTCAAAGGCAGCCAGCGAAAGAGGTTCCCTGCAAGACAGATGTTATAATCTTATGTAATGTAATCACATATATCCCACCATCTTTGTCATGTTATATTGGCAAGGCCCGGGCCCCACCCACACTCAAGGGGAGGAGATCACACTATGCATTGAATTCCAGAAGGATACTATGATTGTCAGGTGGACCATGAAAACCAGCTTAGAGTCTCTCTGCCAGGTAGTAATACTTAACAATGAATAATACTCATGGCCGGAATGAGAAGTAAATGTAGCAGTCATTGCACACTCACGCTTTGCCAAAGTACATGGGAGAAAAATGTGGAATTATCATATTACCTGATCCTCAGCTACTCAGGAATGGCCCACCTGGAATGGTGAGCCTGTCCCCTCTCTTCCTTGATGGTCACAACCTATAAGAGATGGCATCTATTTGTATCTGCAAGTACTTCTAGGAAGGGCAATTTTGACTAGGGAATCAGCTGCCCTCTGCATTCTCCCCTAGCAGGTAAATGCAGAGCCCAATTGGCAGACTGCCAATGGGACTCATTTCTTTATCTTTTAAAGGACTTGTGTAGGGGACTTCCCTGGTGGGGCAGTGGTTAAGAGTCTGCCTGCCAATACAGGCGACAAAGGTTCGTGCCCTGGTCCGGGAAGATCCCACATACCGCGGAGCAACTAAGCCTGTGAGCCACAACTACGGAGCCCGTGTGCCACAACTTCTGAGGCCCATGCACCTACAGCCCGTGCCCTGCAACAAGAAAATCCACCGCAATGAGAATCCCGTGCACTGAAACAAAGAGTAGCCCCTGCTCACCACAACTAGAAAAAGCCCATGTGCAGCAACAAAGACCCAAAGCAGCCAAAAATAAAATATAAATAAATAGAATAAAAATTAAAAAAAAATAAAGGACTTGTGTGTTATTTGTGCATGTCTTGATAGAAGATAGATGTGTTAGAGGTTAAAATAGGTTCCATTGTTGCTTCTCTTTCTGTCCCTTACATTTCTTAATTATTGGAATGGGCTTTCCTGATATGATCTTCTTTTACTGCCTGTTGGGTCTCTGCACAAATATTTCCTGCTCAAGTTCTCTCTTGCTCTTAGAAGCTTCAGCCTTACTTTAGAAGTTTCCTATTTAAAGTTAACTTGCTCTAAACTCTCTTTTCCACACAGTACACATGCATACACAACAACTTGCAAATACGGTGTGTCCTTCTGACATAACTCCCAGGCTTGCATCTTGGGCTACGTGCTGGGTGTTTCTGGGTGGCTGTCTTGGGTTAGAGCCTTTCAGTAGCAGATTCTAAAACAAGGATTTGAGTATAAGTAGTTTATTTGGGAGATGATTCAAGGAAATAGCAGCAGGGAGTGGGGAGGTGAGACGGGAAAGAAAAGAAAACTATCAAAGGGTGTGATATCAAACAGGTTACTGCTGTGTGTGGCAGAAATTCAGTTCTGTCAGGTGACACTCTAGAACTTGCTTCCAGAGTTGTTGCCCTTGCTCTCACTCCCAGGGCAAGGGAACAGGGATTCTTCAGTCATTGGTTGAGGACTGCCTTTGAGGTGTATTAACTCCCTCTCATTTTTGGTGTGTTCCATGTGGTCTAAATGGGCTACAATGGCCAGCAATCACCTTAGGGAGAGAGAGGTTGGTGCTTGTAGTTGAAAGCTGTTGGTTTAGAAGCGCCTGTCACATCTGCTTAACTGTTTCTCAGTTTGTCCCCTGAAAAGAACATGGTCATTCTCATCACCTCATTTCTTTCTATGTCAACATAGCTCCCCCTCTTAATGCCTCTGTCTGTCAAGCATCACTACTCCTTGGTTATTGAGGCTTGAGTTTACTGGATTATTTTCACTTTTCCAATGAGGAAGCTGCGGCTCAGAAAGTTCAAGTGACTTGCCTAGAGATGGAAAGGGGCCGATGCACTTTTGCTTGCAGAAGCTCTGACTCTGAGAAAGTCCATAACCTAATATAAGGCAACAGGGGTCATACTCTTCTGTGGCATTTCTCTCTGGGCTTCCTGTTCATGAACTTCCTTTTTCCCCCAAGCTGAAATTGGTGCACTAGCTCTCTCTAATTACACAGATTGTTTAATCATTCTTCTAAATCTTTGCTGTGCTACGAATTCCAATTCGTACTAGAACCTCAGAACAAGCACATGCCTTCTTTAGATCTTATTTTTCTCACTCAGTGAATTTTGGGGACCCTTTAAACCCTAACAATCTGAGACAGATGACAGAGGACTTGTTTTTTATAGTGGGCTAGATACAAAGGAAAAAATCAGCATTACTTATTTTTCAGATAGACTGTGGTTTGTACAACCTTCATAGGTCAAGCAGAAAATATTGTAGACCTTTCCAAATATTCAAGGGCATGTTCTTTGTCTTCTTGTGCAAAGACTTAAAAGTGTGACAGGAATAGCTACTCATGTGACTAACTAGGGCCATAGCAGCAAAGGCTTGTGAAACGTAATGTACTAGAGATAGCATCTCCATGACAGAAGCTGCATTCCTTTCTTCTTGCGTGAGTTCCCAAAGGTTGTCAGCAAGCTGAGGGCAACATCTTCTCTTAGGACAAGCTAAGATATTCAATTTTACCCCAGAGCAGGTATCAAATGATCTGGGAGTGTAAGGAATACACAATGTAGAGATTTTATTTCTAATGAGAAGACACTGGAAACACATTTGGAAGTCTATCATGATGTTTCTTTTCCTACCTCAGTCTAGTGGTGTCATTGGGTTGAATTCTCCGTGGTTTGGTTTCAAACTCTTTTCATTTCCATCTTCATCTCCTTCCAAGTTCTTGATCATTTTTATCTTCTTGATTCCTCATCTTTGTTTTTTTTCTTTTTAATTGAAGTATAGTTGATTTACAATGTTGTGTTAGTTTCAGGTGTACAGCAAAGTGATTCAGTTATATATATTCTTTTTCATATTCTTTTCCATTATAGGTTATTATAAGATATTGAATATTGCTCCCTGTGCTATTCAGTAGGTCCTTGTTGTTTATCTATTACATATAGAAGTTTGTTTCCTCATCTTTTACTGTAATCTTTGATAAAATGAGATGACTCTTCCTTCTAAAGGAGGGGTTGTAAACTTCAACCCCTGAGCCAAATCCTGCTCACCACCTGTTTTTGTAATCAAAGTTTATCAGTCTACAGATAGGCCCACTTGTTTACGTGTTACCTACTTCTGCTTTCATGTGTTATCACGTGTTACCATGGCAAGCTCAGCTGTTGCAGCAGAAATCCTATGAGCTGTGGAGCCTAAAATACGTACTCTCTGGTCCTTTATAGAAAAGGTTTGCTGACGCCAGAAGGTTATAAAACCTTGCATATCATGGGGTGGATATTTCTCATAATTGGCTCCAGAATGTGGTATAAAGCTTAATTAAGGCTTCAGTCTACTTCTCTTGCCTTCAAGAAAGAAAAAGAAAAAAAAAGGCAGGTCAAGATGGCAGAGTAGAAGGACATGTTCTCACTCCCTCTTGTGAGAACACTGGAATTACAACTAACTGCTGAACAGTCATCAACAGGAAGACACTGGAACTCACCAAAAAATATACCCCACATCCAAAGACAAAGGAGAAGCCACAATGAGGTAGTAGGAGGGGCACAATCACAATAAAATCAAATCCCATAACTGCTGGGTGGGTGACTCACAAACTGGAGAACACTTATAGCACGGAAGTCCACCCACTGGAGTGAAGGTTCTGAGCCCCACGTCAGGCTTCCCAACTTGGGGGTCTGGCAACGGGAGAAGGAACTCCTAGAGAATCAGACTTTGAAGGCTAGCGGGATTTGATTGCAGGACTTTGACAGGACTGGGGGAAACAGAAACTCCACTCTTGGAGGGCACACACAAAGTAGTGTGAGCATTGGGACCCAGGGGAAGGAGCAGTGACCCCAAGGAAGACAGAACCAGATCTACCTGCTAGTGTTGGAGGGTCTCCTGCAAAGATGGGTCTGGCTGTGTCTCATCGTGAGGACAAGGACACTGGCAGCAGAAGTTCTGGGAGGTACTCCTTGGCGTGAGCCCTACAAGAGTCTGCCATTAACCCCAACAAAGAGCCCAGGTAGACTCCAGTGTTGGGTTACCTCAGGTCAAACAACCAACAAGGAAGGACCGCAGCCCCACCCATTGGCAGACAAGCAGATTAAAGTTTTACTGAGCTCTGCCCACCAGAGCAACAGCCAGCTCTACCCACCACCAGTCCCTTCCATCAGGAAACGTGCACAAGCCTCTTAGATAGCCTCATCCACTAGAGTGCAGACAGCAGAAGCAAGAAGAACTACAATCCTACAGCCTGTGGAACAAATACCACATTCACAGAAAGATAGACAAGATGAAAAAGCAGAGGGCTATGTACCAGATGAAGGAACAAGATAAAACCCCAGATAAACAACTAAATGAAGTGGAGATAGGCAACCTTCCAAAAAAAAAAGAAAAAAATACAAGCTTTAAATGACACAATAGACCAGCTAGATTTAATTGATATTTATAGGACATTCCATTCAAAAAGAGTAGATTACACTTTCTTCTCAAGTGTGCACAGAACTTCTTCAGGATAGATCACATCTTGGGTCATAAATCAAGCCTCAGTAAATTTAAGAAAATTGACATCATATCAAGCATCTTTTCTGACTACAATGCTATGAGATTAGAAATCAATTACAGGGAAAAACTTAAAAAACACAAACACATGGAGGCTAAACAATACGTTACTAAATAACCAAGAGCTCACTGAAGAAGTCAAAGAGAAAATCAAAAAATACCTAGAGACAAATGATAATGAAAACACGATGATCCAAAACTTATGGGATGCAGCAAAAGCAGTTCTCAGAGGGAAGTTTATAGCAATACAAGCCTACCTCAAGAAACAAAAAACATCTCAAATAAACAATCTAACCTTACACCTAAAGGAACTAGAGAAAGAAGAACAAACAAAACCAAAAGTTAGCAGAAGGAAAGAAATCATAAGATCAGAGCAGAAGTAAATGAAATAGAAACAAAGAAAAAATAGCAAAGAGCAATAAAAGTAAAAGCTGGTTCTTTGAGAAGATAAACAAAATTGATAAACCATTAGCCAGACTCATCAAGAAAAAGAGGGAGAGGACTCAATAAAATTAGAAATGAAAAAGGAGAAGTTACAACAGACACCACAGAAATACAAAGCATCCAAGAGACTACTACAACAACTCTATGTCAATAAAATGGACAACCTGGAAGAAATGGACGAATTCTTAGAAAGGTAAAACCTTCCAAGACTGAAGCAGGAAGAAATAGAAAATATGAATAGACCAATCACAAGTAATGAAATTGCAACTGTGATTTAAAATCTTCCAACAAACAGAAGTCCAGGACCAGATGGCTTCACGGGTGAATTCTATCAAACATTTAGAGAAGAGCTAACACCCATCCTTCTCAAACTCTTCCAAAAAATTGCAGAGGAAGGAACCCTCCCAAACTCATTCTATGAGGCCACTATCACCCTGATACCAAAACCAGAAAAAGGTACTACAAAAAAAGAAAATTACAGACCAATATCACTGATGACTATAGATGCAAAAATCCTCAACAAAATACTAGCAAACAGAATCCAAAAACACATCAAAAGGATCATACACCATGATCAAGTGGGATTTATCCCAGGGAGGCAAGGATTCTTCAATATATGCAAATCAATCAATGTGACACACCATATTAACAAATTGAAGAATAAAAACCATATGATCATCTCAATAGATACAGAAAAAGCCTTTGACAAAATTCAACACCCATTAATGATAAAAACTCTCCAGAAAGTGGGCATAGAGGGAACTTACCTCAACACAATAAAGGCCATATATGACAAACCCACAGCAAACATCATTCCCAATGGTGAAAAACTGAAAACATTTCCTCTAAGACCAGGAACAAGACAAAGATGTCCACTCTCACCACTATTATTCAACATAGTTTTGGGAGTCCTAGCCATGGCAATCAGAGAAGAAAAAGAAATAAAAGGAATACAAATTGGAAGAGAAGAAGTAAAACTGTCACTGTTTGCAGATGACATGATACTATACATAGAGAATCCTAAAGATGCCACCAGAAAACTACTAGACCTAATCAATGAACTTGGTAAAGTTGCAGGATACAAAATTAATGCACAGAAATCTCTTGCATTCCTTTATACTAATGATGAAATATATGAAAGAGAAATTAATGAAACCCTCCCATTTACCATTGCAACAAAAAGAATACAATACCGAGGAAAAAACCTACCTAGGGAGACAAAAGACCTGTCTGCAGAAAACTATAAGACACTGATGAAAGAAGTTAAAGATGATACCAACAGATGGAGAGATATACCATGTTCTTGGTTTGGAAGAATCAATATTGTGAAAATGACCATACTACCCAAAGTAATCTAGAGATTCAATGCAATCCATATCAAATTACCAATGGCATTTTTTACAGAACTAGAACAAAAAAATCTTAAAATTTGTATGGAGACACAAAAGACCCCAAATAGCCAAAGCAGTCTTGAGGGAAAAAAGCAGAGTTGGAGGAATCAGACTCCCTGACTTCAGACTATACAAAGCTACAGTAATCAAGACAGTATGGTACTGGCACAAAAACAGAAATATAGATCAATGGAACAAGATAGAAAGCCCAGAGATAAACTCACACACCTGTGGTCAACTGATGTATGACAAAGGAGGCAAGTATATAAAATGGAGAAAAGACAGTCTCTTCAATAAATGGTGCTGGGAAAACTGGATAGCTACAGGTAAAAGAATGAAATTAGAACACTCCCTAACACCATACACAAAAATAAACTCAAAATGGATTACAGACCTAAATGTAAGACTGAACGCTATAAAATTATTAGAGGAAAATATAGGAAGAACACTCTTTGACATAAATCACAGCAAGATCTTTTTTGATCCACATCCTAGAGAGAGGGAAATAAAAACAAAAATAAACAAATGGGACCTAATGAAACTTAAAAGCTTTTGCACAGCAAAGGAAACCATAAACAGGTCGAAAAGACAACCCACAGAATGGGAGAAGATATTTGCAGACAAATCAATGGACCAAGGATTAATCTCCAAAATATATAAACAGCTCATGCAGCTCAATATTAAAAAAGAAAAAAAACCCAATACAAAAACAGGCAGAAGGTCTAAAGAGACATTTCTCCAAACAAGACATACAGATGGTCAAGAAGCACATGAAAAGCTGCTCAACATCACTAATTATGAGAGAAATGCTAATCAAAACTACAATGAGGTATCACCTCACACCAGTTAGAATAGGCATCATCAGAAAATCTACAAACAACAAATGCTGGAGAGGGTGTGGAGAAAAGAGAACCCTCTTGCACTGTTGGTGGGAATGTAAAACGATAGAACCACTATGGAGAACAGTATGGAGGTCCTTTAAAAAACTAAAAATAGAACTATCATATGACCCAGCAATCCCACTACTGGGCATTTACCCTGAGAAAACCATAATTCAAAAAGGCACATGCACCCCAATGTTCACTGCAGCAGTATTTACAATAGCCAGGTCATAGAATCAATCTAAATGTTGACAGATGAATGGATAAAGAAGATGTGGTACATATATATATAATGGAATATTACTCAGCCATAAAAAGGAAAAAAATTGGGTCATTTGTAGAGATGTGGATGGATCTAGAGATTGTCCTACAGAGTGAAGTAAGTCAGAAAGAGAAAAACAAATATTGTATATTATGCATGTATGTGGAACCTAGAAAAATGGTACAGATTAACCGGTTTGCAGGGAAGAAATTTAGACACAGATGTAGAGAACAAACATATGGACACCAAGGGGGGAAAGCGGTGTGGTGTTGGAGTGGTGGTGTGATGAATTGGGAGACTGGGAATGACATGTAGACACTGATGTGTATAAAATGGATGACTAATATGAACCTGCTGTATAAAAAACAAAAACAAACAAACAAACAAACTAAAACCTCAAAGGCCTCAAGATGGCAGCCGCAGAGTGCAGGACCCATCTGAGCACAGGGTCCCATGCAAATGCACAGGTTGTGTCCAGGAAGCTGGCCTTGATCCTGGGACTTTGGAGCGCAAAACAAAATCACAGGTCACCTATTCATAGATGATGACTGTTGCAGTTTGAAAACTGGCTATGCCACACTTCTCAGTTGAGTACCTGGAGTAAGCATGCAGCCAACTTTGACAGCCATTGAGAAAGGCCCCACCAGGAGTGCATGCTTCTCCGACTTGGCATGACTTGCTGCACTGTGCACTTTCTGGATCTAAAGAGCATGTCTGGATCCACAAGCCATTCGGCTCTAACCTTCTTCCAGCTCTCCCCAGTACATGCGAATTATTTTTAGGTGACCTGTGGTGGAGAGGTTTGGCTTGTAATTTTCATGCCTGAGCTTTGGGTTTCACAGGAAATGCTTGAAAGAATTTAATATTGATACAATGCAACACACACGTATTAACAAGGGCATATTGGTTTTGTTCTTGTTGACTAACCATTAAGAAATTCTATTCTTAGTCTTTTTCTCTTCTCCCTGCTCCTTATCAATTCAATCTTCTCCACTTTCACAATTCTCTCATTTGCCAGTTTCTGAGCCTCTCACTGACACACGAATTTCCTTTCCCTCATCTGCTGTCAACCCCTCTGGTTCTCTATGATGAATGAATTCTTGTTGTTGCCAACTTCCTTTCAGTATTTTCCAAACTCTTTTCTTCTTTGCTCTGATCAGATTCTCCTCTGAATTTTTAGACCTGGAATCTAAGTACTGACTTTCTCCATTTGTCCCTCTGAACTGATAACACAATGCAACTCATATTTAATCATCGCTCCTGCCTTCCCTGTCCCTGTCATTTCCTTCATTTTCTAGACCTTCTCTTCAATCTTCCATTTTCACTGGATGGCTAAAGTATCAAGAAATAAGTGACCGGCCAGTCTGAATGCCCTAGTTCATTCACCTTTTGTCTTTGTTGTACTTACTCTCCCAACTTCTTAGAAACTTACTTAGTCTATATGTCCAACACTCCCATACTGTTCAGAGCAAAAGCATCCACTAGACTCTCCTGCCTTAAGTTAAAAAAAACTGAGCACATGGTATATGCAAGATTTACCTGCATTGGAAGGTGCAATGAGGAAGAGATTGGAAGTTAAAACACATAGTGGTTTGGGCTTCCCTGGTGGCGCAGTGGTTGAGAGTCTTCCTGCTGATGCAGGGGACATGGTTTCGTGCCCCGGTCCGGGAGGATACCACATGCCACGGAGCGGCTGGGCCCGTGAGCCATGGCCACTGAGCCTGCGCATCCGGAGCCTGTGCTCCGCAACGGGAGAGGCCACAGCAGTGAGAGGCCCGCGTACCACAAAAAACAGAAAAACAAACAAAAAAACCACATAGTGGTGTAATCACCAGGTGGTTCTAATGGCAAAGGTCAGCTTCGTTATGGTGTTAGGTGGTCCCAGGGTGGGCAGGTGACCAGCTCATAGGAAATGCATGATTGAACAATACATTTGTTGCTCGGAATAATTAGGTAAAACACTATGGGCATTGGTAATGAATCAAATGCCAAATTTGCCTTGTGTCCTCTTGAGTTATGGACGATATTCTTGTAAACTGTGCCAATGATCAGAATTTACTTGATTTCTTTTTCTTTTTTAATATCTTAATTGGAGTATAATTGCTTTACAATGGTGTGTTAGTTTCTGCTTTATAACAAAGAGAATCAGCTATACATACACATATATCCCCATATCTCCTCTCTCTTGTGTCTCCTTCCCATCCTCTCTATCCGACCCCTCTAGGTGGTCACAAAGCACCTAGCTGATCTCACTGTGCTATGTGGCTGCTTCCCACTAGCTATCGATTTTACATTTGGTAGTGTATATATGTCCATGCCACTCTCTCACTTAATCCCAGCTTACCCTTCCCCATCCCCGTGTCTTCAAGTCCACTCTCTACATCTGTGTCTTTATTCTTGTCCTGCCCCTAGGTTCTTCATAACCATTTTTTTTCTTTTTAGATTCCATATATATGTGTTAGCATACGGTATTTGTTTTTCTCTTTCTGAATTACTTCATTCTGTATGACAGACTCTAGGTCCATCAACCTCACTACAAATAACTCAATTTCGTTTCTTTTTATAGTTGAGTAATATTCCATTGTATATATGTGCCACATCTTTTTTATCCATTCATCTGTCGATGGGCACTTAGGTTGCTTCCATGTCTTGGCTATTGTAAATAGAGCTGCAATGAACATTTTGGTACATGACTCTTTTTGGATTATGGTTTTCTCAGGGTATATGCCCAGGAGTGGGATTGCTGGGTCATATGGTAGTTCTAGTTTTAGTTTTTAAGGAACCTCCATACTGTCCTCCATAGTGGCTGTATCAATTTACATTCCAACCAACAGTGCAAAGTGTTCTCTTTTCTCCACACCTTCTCCAGCATTTATTGTTTCTAGATTTTTGATGATGGCCATTCTGACTGGTGTGAGGTGATACCTCATTGTAGTTTTGATTTGCATTTCTCAAATGATTAGTGATGTTGAGCATCCTTTCATGTGTTTGTTGGCAATCTGTGTATCTTCTTTGGAGAAATGTCTATTTAGGTTTTCTGCCCATTTTTGGATTGTGTTGTTTGTGCTTCTGATATTGAACTGCATGAGCTGCTTGTAAATTTTGGAGTTTAATCCTTTGTCAGTTGCTTCATTTGCAAATATTTCCCCCCCATTCTGAGGGTTGTTTTTTCATCTTGTTTATGTTTTCCTTGACTGTGTAAAAGCTTTTAAGTTTCATTAGGTCCCATTTGTTTATTTTTGTTTTTATTACCATTTTTCTAGGAGGTGAGTTAAAAAGGATTGCTGTGATTTATGTCACAGAGTGTTCTGCCTATGTTTTTCTCTAAGAGTTTTATAGTGCCTGGCCTTACATTTAGGTCTTTAATCCATTTTGAGCTTATTTTTGTGTATGGTGTTAGGTAGTGTTCTAATTTCATTCTTTTAGCTGTACAGTTTTTCTAGCACACTTATTGAAGGGGTTGTCTTTTCTCCATTGTATATTCCTGCCTCCTTTATCAAAAATAAGGTGACCATATGTGTGTGGGTTTATCTCTGGGTTTTCTATACTGTTCCACTGATCTATATATCTGTTTTTGTGCCAGTACCATGCTGTCTTGATTACTGTAGCTTTGTAGTATAGTCTGAAGCCAGGGAGCCTGCTTCCTCAAGCCCCATTTTTCTTTCTCAAGATTGCTTTGGCTATTCGGGGTCTTTTGTGTTTCCATAGAAACTGTGAAATTTTTTGTTCTAGTTCTGTGAAAAATGCCGCTGACAGTTTGATAGGGATTGCAGTGAATCTGTAGATTGCTTTGGGTAGTATAGTCATTTTCACAATGTTGATTCTTCTCGTCCAAGAATATGGTATATCTGTCCATCTGTTGGTATCATCTTTAATTTCTTTCATCAGTGTCTTATAGTTTTCTGAATACAGGTCTTTTGTCTCCTTAGGTAAGTTTAGTCCTACCTATTTTATTTGTTTTGTTGAGGTGGTAAACAGGAGTGTTTCCTTAATTTCTCTTTCAGGTTTTTAAGCATTATTGTATACGTGTGTAAGAGATTTCTGTGCATTAATTTTGTATCTTGGTACTTTACCAAATTCATTGATTAGCTCTAGTAGTTTTCTATTCGCCTCTTTAGGATTCTCTATGTATAGGATTATGTCATCTGCAAACAGTGACAGTTTTACTTCTTCTTTTCCGATTTGGATTGCTTTATTTCTTTTTCTTCTCTGATTGCTGTGGCTAAAACTTCCAAAACTATGTTGAATAATAGTGGACATAAGAGTGGACATCCTTGTCTTGTTCTTTATCTTAGAGGAAATGGTTTCAGTTTTTCACCATTGAGGATGATGTTGGCTGTGGGTTTGTCATATATGGCCTTTATTATGTTGATGTACGTTCCCTCTATGCCTACTTTCTGCAGGGCTTTTATCATAAATGGGTGTTGAATTTTGTCAAAAGCTTTTTCTGCATCTATTGAGATGATCGTATGGTTTTTCTCCTTCAGTTTGTTATTATGGTGTATCACATTGATTAATTTGTGTATATTGCAGAATCCTTGCATTCCTGGGATATTCCCCAGTTGATCATGGTGTATGATCCTTTTTTTTTTTTTTTTTTGTGGTATGCAGGCCTCTCACCATTGTGGCCTCTCCCATTGCGGAGCACAGACTCCGGATGTGCAGGCTCAGTGGCCATGGCTCACAGGCCTAACTGCTCCGTGGCATGTGGGATCTTCCCGGACCAGGGCATGAACCCGTGTCCCCTGCATTGGCAGGTGGACTCTCAACCACTGCGCCACCAGGGAAGCCTTATGATCCTTTTAATGTGCTTTTGGATTCTGTTTGC
This sequence comes from Monodon monoceros, assembly GCF_005190385.1. Lineage (NCBI taxonomy): Eukaryota > Metazoa > Chordata > Mammalia > Artiodactyla > Monodontidae > Monodon > Monodon monoceros. The sequence continues at coordinate 16,007,218 of NW_021703767.1, forward strand.
TAGTATTTTGTTGAGGATTTTTGCATCTATGTTCATCAGTGATATTGGCCTGTAGTTTTCTTTCTCTGTGACATCTTTGTCTGGTTTTGGTATCAGGGTGATGGTGGCCTCATAGAATGAGTTTGGTAGTGTTCCTCCCTCTGCTATATTTTGGAAGAGTTTGAGAAGGATAGGTGTTAGCTCGTCTCTAAATGTTTGATAGAATTTGCCTGTGAAGCCGTCTGGTCCTGGACTTTTGTTTGTTGGAAGATTTTAAATCACAGTCTCAATTTCAGTGCTTATGATTGGTCTGTCCATATTTTCTATTTCTTCCTGGTTCAGTCTCGGAAGGTTGTGCTTTTCTAAGAGTTTGTCCATTTCTTCCAGTTTGAATGTTTTTTTGGCATATAGTTACTTGTAGTTATTTCTCATCATGAATTTCTGCAGGGTCAGTTGTTACTTCTCCTTTTTCATTTCTAATTCTATTGATTTGTCTTCTCTTTTTTCTTGATGAGTCTAGATATTTGTTAATCAATTTTGTTTATCTTCTAAAAGAACCAGCTTTTAGTTTTTATTGATTTTAGCTATTGTTTCCTTCATCTCTTTTACATTTATTTCTGATCTGATCTTTATGACATCTTTCCTTCTGCTAACTTTGGGGTTTTTTGTTTTGTTCTTCCTGCTCTAATTGCTTTCGTTGTAAGGTTACATTGTTTATTTGAGATGTTTCTTGAGGTAAGATTGTATTGCTATAAACTTCCCTCTTAGAACTGCCTTTGCTGCATCCCATAGGTTTTGGGTCATCGTGTTTTCATTGTCATTTATTTCTAGGTATTTTTGGATTTCCTCTTTGATTTCTTCAGTGACCTCTCAGTTATTTAGTAGTGTGTTGTTTCGCCTCCATACGTTTGTATTTTTTTTTTGTGGTACATGGGCTTCTCACTGCCATGGCCTCTCCCGTTGCGGATCACAGCCTCCAGACGTGCAGGCTCAGTGGCCATGGCTCACGGGCCCAGCCGCTCCGCGGCATGCGGGATCCTCCCAGACCGGGGCACAAACCTGCGTCCCCTGCATCGGCAGACATACTCTCAACCACTGTGCCACCAGGGAAGCCCCGTTTGCATTTTTTTAATAGTTTATTTCCTGTAATTGTTATCCAGTCACAGTGTTGTCGTTGGAAAAGATATTTGATACGATTTCAGTTTTCTTAAATTTACCAAGGCTTGATTTGTGACCCAAGATATGATCTATCCTGGAGAATATTACATGAATACTTGAGAAGAATGTGTATCCTGTATTTTTTTTTGGATGGAATGCCCTATATATATCAATTAAGTCCATCTTGTTTAATGTATCATTTAAAGCATGTGTTTCCTTATTTATTTTCATTTTGGATGATCTCTCCAATGGTGAATTTGGGGTGTTAAAGTCTCCTACCATGATTGTCTATTTCCCCTTTTATGGCTGTTAGTATTTGATTTATATATTGAGGTGCTCCTATATTGGGTGCATAAATATACAATTGTTATATCTTCTTGTTAGATTGATCCCTTGATCATTATGTAGTGTCCTTCTTTGTCTCTTGTAGTAGTCTTTATTTTAAAGTCTATTTTGTCTGATATGAGAATTGCTTCTCCAGCTTTCTTTTGATTTCTATTTGCATGAAATATTTTTTTCCATCGCCTCACTTTTAGTGTGTATGTGTCCCTAGGTCTGAAGTGGGTCTCTTGTAGACAATATATATATGGGTATTGTTTTTGTATCCACTCAGCCAGTCTATGCCTTTTGTTTGGAGCATTTAATCCATTTACATTTAAGGTAGTTGTTGATATGTAAGTTCCTATTGTCATTTTCTTAATTGTTTTGGGTTTGTTACTGTAGGTCTTTTCTTTCTCTTGTGGTTCCTGCCTAGAGAAGTTCCTTTAGCATTTGTTGTAAAGCTGGTTTGGTGGTGCTGAATTCTCTTAGCTTTTGCTTGTGTGTAAAGCTTTTGATTTCTCCACCAAATCTGAAAGAGATCCTTGCTGGGTAGAGTAATCTTGGTTGTAGATTTTTTCCTTTCATCACTTAAATATGTCCTGCCACTCCCTTCTGGCTTGCAGAGTTTCTGCTGAAAGATCAGCTGTTAACCTTATGGGGATTCCCTTTTATGTTATTTGTTGTTTTTCCCTTGCTGCTTTTAATTTTTTTCTTTGTATTTATTTTTTGATAGTTTGATTAATATGCATCTTGGTGTGTTTCTCCTTGGATTTATCCTATATGGGACTTTCTGTACTTCCTCGACTTGATTGACAATTTCCTTTCCTGTATTAGGGAATTTTTCAACTGTAATCTCTTCAAATATTTTCTCAGTCCCTTTCTTTTTCTCTTCTTCTTCTGCGACCCCTAGAATTCAAATGTTGGTGCATTTAATGTTGTCCCAGACGTCTCTGAGACTGTCCTCAATTCTTTTCATTCTTTTTTCTTTATTCTGCTCTGCAGTATTTATTTCCACTATTTTGTCTTCCATGTCACTTATCCATTGTTCTGCCTCAGTTATTCTGCTATTGATTCCTCCTAGAGAATTTTTAATTTCATTTATTGTGTTGTTCATCATTGTTTGTTTGTTCTTTAGTTCTTCTATGTCCTTTTTAAACTTTTCTTGTATTTTCTCCATTCTATTTCCAAGATTTTGGATCATCTTTAATATCATTACTCTGAATTCTTTTTTAGGTATGCTGCCTATTTCCTGTTTGTTTGTTTGGTCTGCTGGGTCTTTACCTTGCTCCTTCATCTGCTGTGTACTTCTCTGTCTTCACATTTTGTTTAACTTACTGTGTCTGTGGTCTCCTTTTCGTAGGCTGCAGTTTTGTAGTTCCCATTGTTTTTGGTGTCTGCCCCCAGTGGCTAATGTTGGTTCAGTTGGTTGTGTTAGGCTTCCTGGTGGAGGGGGTTGGTGCCTCTGTTCTGGTGGATGAGGCTGGATCTTGTCTTTCTGATGGGCAGGACTGCAACTGGTGGTGTGTTTTAGGGTGTCTGCGACCTTATTATGATTCTAGGCAGCCTCTCTGCTAACGGGTGGGGTTGTATTCCTGTCTTGCTATTTGTTTGGCATAGCGTGTCCAGCACTGTAGCTTGCTGGTCGTTGAGTGGATCTTGGTCTTAGCGTTGAGTTGGAGACCTCTGGGAGAGCTTTTCCCATTTGATATTACATGGAGCCAGGAGGTCTCTGGTGGACTAATATCCTGAACTCGGCACTCCCACCTCAGAGGCACAGGCCTGGCACCTGACCAGAGTACCAAAACCCTGTCAGCCACATGGCTCAGGAGAAGTGGGAGAAAAAAAGAAAGAAAAAAATAAAATAATATAAAATAAAATAAAGTTATTAAAATAAAAAAAATAGTAAAAATTAAAAAATTAAAAAAAATAATACAAAAGAGAGTAGAGAGCAACCAAACCAAAAAACATATCCACCAATGATGGATGTTTTTTTAGCAACAAGTGCTAAAAAAGTATACTAACCACCACCACCCCCTGCCAAAATGAACAAACAGAACCCTAAGGCAAATGGTGAAAACAAAGCTATACAGAAAAAAATCACACAAAGTCCACCACCTCAAATTTGGGATGTTTCATTGTCTATTCCAGTATTCTAGAGATGCAGGGTACATCAAGTTGATTGTGGAGATTTAATCCACTGCTCCTGAGGCTACTGGGAGAAATTTCCCTTTCTTTTCTTTGTTTGCATAGCTCCTGGGGTTCAGCTTTGGATTTGGCCCTGCCTCTGCTTGTAGGTCACCTGAGGGCTCTGTTCTTCGCTCAGACAGGACGGGGTTAGCATCGCAGCTGATTGGGGGGAGGGAGGGGTACAGAATGCCGTGCGAGCCTGATGTAGTAGAAGCCAGCATGACGTTGCAATAGCCGGAGGCACGCCGTGTGTTCTTCTAGGGAAATTGTTCCTGGATCACAGGACCCTGGCAGTTGTGGGCTGCATAGGCTCCCAGGAGGGGCAGTGTAGATAGTGACCTATGCTTGCACACAGGCTTCTTGGTGGCTACAGCAGCAGCCTTAGTGTCTCATGCCCATCTCTGGTGTCCTCACTGATAGCCACGCCTCGTGCCCATCTCTGGAGCTCGTTTAGGTGGTGCTCTGAATCCCTCTTCTCCCAAACAGTGGTCTCCCAAACAGTGGTCTCTTGCCTCTTAGGCAGTTCCAGACTTTTTCCTGGACTCCCTCCCAGCTAGCTGTGGTGCACTAGCCCTCTTCAGGCTGTGTTCACGCAGCCAACCCCAGTCCTCAACCAGTCCCCGCCTGCACCAGCAGGTGAGCAGACAAGCCACTCGGGCTGGTGAGTGCTGGTTGGCACTGATCCTCTCTGCGGGAATCTCTCTGCTTTGCCCTCTGCACCCCTGTTGCTGCGTTCTCCTCCGTGACTCCAAAGCTTCCCCCCACCCTCCGGGGCTTCCTAGTGTGTGGAAATCTTTCCTCCTTCACAGCTCCCTCCCCGAGGTGCCAGTCCCATCCCTATTCTTTTGTCTCCGTTTATTCTTTTTTCTTTTGCCCTACCCAGGTACGTGGGGAGTTTCTTGCCTTTTGGGAGGTCTGAGGTCTTCTGCCAGTGTTCAGTAGGTGATCTGTAGGAGTTGTTCCACATGTAGATGTATTTCTGATGTATCTGTTGGGGGGAAGGTGATCTCCACTTCTTACTCCTCCACCATGTTGAAGATCTCGACCTGTTATGGCCTACTTAATTTCAGTTGCTACAATTCAGGCCTTAGAAATGTAAGAATTGGGCTTACACATTTATTTTAATATTTGGTTCAATGATTTTTTTTGCTAGAACATATCATTTGTTTTCTTTCTATCACTTTCTTTCTTAGTCATCTTAATCCATTAATAGATGGACCAATCCTTTCTTCATAAAGAAATTTAAGCAGTGCCATTTCTTCACAAAGAAAGGTCATTGCTCTGGGAAGAACATTGCTCTTATTTCAGTCTTACTAGCTAATTTCCAGCCATGATTTTCATCATCTCATATGTGTATAGACACAGGGTACTGAGTCACTGATTGTGGATTGACTATGTAATTGTCCTTCATAGTGACATCTATCTGGTGTTGTCAAAACTTGGCAATCCATTCTCTTCATAAACCCTAGGTGGTTCTGTATCATTTTACAGGTAAAAATAAAGGTAATTCCTAGGTAAATCTCTCAAATCTCTGACCACCCAAGATATTTTACCTCTTGGGTTTACTCCCCTGAACTCCATGGTAGAAACATGGTTGAAACCATGAGTCGCAGCTTGTTGGTAAATCTCTTAGGGGTGTGAGATACCTAAACTAAAATCCAGGACCAAGTGGATTTGGGCTGCTGAAAAAGAAAGAATGACTGTGAGGCAAAGTACCTAGAGTAAGATGTACATACATTTTCATTTCTGTGTACCTGTAAATGATACCCAGAGGACAGCTCTTTAACTTGTCCCCACGTTAGGGTTAAGCCTTGTTTACCTCCAGTATAAATCATCACTCTTATGGTTTTGGCCATTTTGCAGAAATTATATTTTCCCTCTTGTTTAGAGACGGCTCCACTGTAGTACCTTCCCTTGATTGCAGAGATTGTGGGAGCTATGATTCTGGTGCCATTAACCTTCTCATTTCAGGAAAACTTATCCCCTGTGATAAGGAAGAAACTTGAAGATTTCACGTGAATTTTTTTTTTTTTTTTTTTTGTGCGGTGCGCGGGCCTCTCACTGTTGTGGCCTCTCCCGTTGCGGAGCACAGGCTCTGGACGCACAGGCTCAGCGGCCATGGCTCACGGGCCCAGCCGCTCCACGGCATATGGGATCTTTCCCGGGCTGGGGCACGAACCCGTGTCCCCTGCATAGGCAAGCGGACTCTCAACCACTGTGCCACCAGGGAAACCCCACGTGAATTTTTTTAATGCCCTGTGCTTTCTATATTTGCATACTCATGCTGTGCCTTCCTCAGCTCTGCCTGGGTAACTCTCCCTACTCTTAAAGGACCAGATCAAAATGCCTCTGTCCTCAGGCAGCCTTTGCCAACCCTCGCCAAAAAATTAATCTCTTCCTTGACTCTTCTAGCTCTCAGTTTATGCCTCTTCTAAAGCATGGATCATGGTTTCGTAGCCCAAGAGCAGCTCATTCCCAGGAAAGGTCTCAAATTTTGCTGCATTGCAGGCAAATTCAAAGTGAGGATAATTACGTTTGACCTTGTATTCCCCATGGAGCCCGACAAAGTGCCTTGCATGTAATAGGTTCTCAATAACTATTTGTTGAATTAAATTAGATTACATTTTATAAATGTTTGTAAATGAGAGAGCATTGCCTTACATGGCTTACAAAAAGAATCTGTTGGGATAAAAATAGACAAATAAGAGCTTAAGTTGAAGGGTTACGTGTTACACAATGAGGTTGTGTCATTTGGGATTTTTGGAAAACCTCTCAGAATTTATGCTTCCTAAAGATCCTGCAGCTTTAGCATTTTACCCACAGGCTAAAGGGCAATCAGAATGGATATTGATAAAATGGAATATTTTTATCCATGCTAATCAGCCTGGCTCTGGCCAAAGTTTTGGCCTTCAGTATGTGCTGCTGAGTAATGTCAGACGCTCACAAGTACACACACTGACATTTACAAGGCATGAGATAGGCTCAGCCAAGTTCAGAAACACAACACCCCCCGTTTTGATTGGCTCACCAGAACCTCCTCAGATACATTTAGTCTTTGCTACTAGAGGAACTGACAGGCTGCTGCTACCAAGTGAATTTCCATTCATTTCTTCACTCCAGGAAATAACATTTGCATATGAGGGTCAGGAACTCTGTGAAGTTTTGGATTCATGAGGTTACACGTCTAACTGTGTGAAGGGGACCTTGGGCTGCTCTGGCACTGGCACTAAGAGAAGCTGCACGTAGGGCTTGAGCTGTTTTAGAACCTCTGATGTGGGATTCGTAGAAATGAAAGTGAACAGGACTGCACTCCAAACATGTCCTGGATGATCTTAGAAAATGCCAGATAAAAATCCAAGAGGCCTACTTTCTTCTTTCAGAAAAAATACTATCTTATAAAAATAAAAATAAAAAGAAAGCGCTACTTTACTTTCGTGCTCCATAAGAATATCAGAATATATTTAGTAAAGTGTAATTCCACTGCCTTTTTTAGATGGATCCCACCAGGCAGGATCATAGCTCCCCGACCAGGGATTGAACTGCACCTCCTGCAAGTGGAAGCACTGTGTCTTAACCACTGTACCTCCAGGGAAGTCCGAGGCTCTGTCTTTAGATGGGGTAGATGCACTCAGGATCATGGAAGCACGTGTCTCTAATTGAAACACTTCCTTTTTTTATAATAGAAGAAAACATGTATCTATATTGCAAGAATAATAATTTTCTAGACTTGTTTCTGGAAGAATCTTCAGGATCATGATGGTGACAATGATGATGATTTTTATTGACCACTTAGATTACTTCCGTTTTTTTATTATTATAATAATGCTATTAAGAGCATCTTTATATGTAAATCTTAGCCTACATTTCCTATTATTTCCTTTATATAGATTCTCTCTCTCTCTTTTTTTCTGAAGCTTCAAGATTATTACAGGGCATTTCTATGTCCAAGTTATGATTGGAACCCAGTCTCACAACTAACTTAAAAATGTCTTCTAAGGACTTCATGACATCAGAGACAAGGCACAGTCTGGGGAGGGGTTATTTACTGAAGAAGCAGCTGTTTATTTGGTCCTTTTAACTGTCATGAGGATCAGAGGATTCATTCCTGGTTGTTGAGATGAACCAGGTAACCAGACTGGTGATGCTACTTTCAGTTATTTCAAATTCTATTTGTTTCAGCTCTGTAAGAGTGAACTTTTTTGCTTAGCCTATTTACTGGCAAATGGGAGCTGAGAAAATGTAGATTAGAAACTGGTTTCAGGAGTTAAATGCAACAATTTAATTTTAGACATTAAAAAATTTGAGCGGGAACCAGTCATTTTCCAAATAAGATATCAGAAACTGTTCTTAGACTTAAAGAATTTTATGTTCTGTTCTATTTATTACTTTCCTATATCCTTTCTATGAACTAAAGTTTTTTAAACAAAACTTATGCTCATGGTGGTCATAAACAGAACAGAGGTGTTAAAAATTGGCTTTTTAATTTTTTCTGTATAAGTCTTGAGTGTAACATCTCTCCGCCCTTAACTGATGGCTGGTTTTAGTCTCATGATTTCGACAGGAAAAGGAAAAGAAACATATTTTTAGTCTACTCCTTCTAGAATAATCTCTGGTGGAGTTTTTAATTAGTGCATGGTACCTATAATAGTCTTCCTCTTTCAATCATGCTAAGCTCAACGAAGTCCCTTTGAACAGCAGATATTTTTACAAGCGTCATCCAAAATAAGGGCTCGTTCTTTTCAATAACATTTAAGCATTCGTAGGTCTGCTAGGAAGCCAACAGCCCTTAGAAGTATTAGGTGAAGAATGTCTCAGGATTTCCCTGTGTCAAGATAGTGAATTAATGTATCTTAAGACTCTATTTTTTTTGCGGTACACGGGCCTCTCACTGTTGTGGTCTCTCCCGTTGCGGAGCACAGGCTCCGGACGCGCAGGCTCAGCCTCCATGGCTCACGTGCCCAGGCGCTCCACGGCATGGGGGATCTTCCCGGACTGGGGCACGAACCCGTGTCCCCTGCATCGACAGGCGGACTCTCAACCACTGCGCCACCAGGGAAGCCCCTTTAAGACTCTTTGAAGTCTCCAAACATGGCGAGTTTGGAAGAGCTGGCTGAAAAGTGGTGTAACTAAGAACTAAGCGTTGGCTACATTTCAGTTGTCAAGAAGTCTTTTGTTTTTTTATAAGAGAAACTGAACCAGAGTCTAGTCTTAGCCCTGATACCAGTGAGCAGTAATGACCTGAAAGTTATGTAAATTCTCTGAGACTTTGTTTTCTAATCTGTAGAATGGGTTTGGCCTAGTAGACATCAATGGTTATTTCCACAGTTATTAAATTAATCTATTAAATTATCATATACTGTACTGTGATGTTCTATACAACAGTGGTACACGAAGTGAGAACCTTACAGCTAGAAATGAAAAAAATATTAAGGGAACCTAAAATCATACTTACTTAGAAAATTTTTATTTTTTTTCCAAAGCTCATTCTATGATAAGATTTCCACGTGCTTTTCTTTTTCTTAATTTCACATAATATATGCCTGAATCCCTTCATATATTAATGTATTTCTTCACTGGGTTTTAAATACTATAAGTTCATACACTGCCTGTTTCAGAAATATTTACTTAGACATTAGTCCTTCTACCTTCAAGGTGAGAGTAGATTATCTACTTCTTAGCAAAGCAACAGTTCATTCAACCGAGTTAGTTAAAATAGCAGTGATAAAATGACTGACTTATTGATTATTTCTATTTCTCAACTAGTTATTTTTGTGTGTAAACATACAGTTTGCTATTTTGTTAGAAATTATGCCAATTTTTGGAAGAAAACATCAATGTTATGAAGCCATAAAAACACCTTTGATGCTCTTGTAAAAGATGCACAATCTCTCTCTGGATATATTCTTTCTAATTTCTTGGTAGACAGAGCAGTTAAATTGGCTGAGAGCTGTATCCTCTTAGCCATTCTCTGTTTTAATCATCTCGCTTCTGAAAATACCATCCTCTTGGTACTATGAACAGAGACCCTGTTATAACAGTAAGATTGCCTCTTAGAGGGTCACACTCTGAAGGTAAAGTTCAAGGTTGCCAAGTGCTTAACAATATTGGTATTCACACCTCTTGACTGGAATCTTGAACTTAAAAAAAATACTAATTTGTTTAGAGCAGTTTTAGGTTCATGACAAAATTGATAGGAAAAAAAGAGAGAGGTTTCCCATATACCCTCTGCCCCTACACATCCATAGCCTCATCTGTTATCAACATTCTCTACCAGAGTGGTATGTTTGTTATCACTGATGAGTCTATGTCGGGAGGTCATAATTATTCAAAGTCCATAGTTTACCTTACGGTTAACACTCCACTTTCAAAAATGAACAGATCATGCAAAATGAAAATAAATAAGGAAACACAAGCTTTAAATGATACATTAAACAAGATGGACTTAATTGATATTTATAGGACATTCCATCAAAAAACAATAGATTACACATTCTTCTCAAGTGCTCAGGGAACATTCTCCAGGATAGATCATATCTTGGGTCACAAATCAAGCACTGGTAAATTTAAGAAAATTGAAATCGTATCAAGTATCTTTTCCGACCATAATGCTATGAGACTAGATATCAGTTACAAGAAAATATCTGTAAGAAATACAAACCATGGAGGCTAAACAACACACTACTTAATAACCGAGAGGTCACTGAAGAAATCAAAGAGGAAATCAAAAAATTCCTAGAAACAAATGACAACGAAAACATGACAACCAAAAACCTAAGGGATGAAACAAAAGCAGTTCTAAGAGGGAAGTTTATAGCAATACAATCTTACCTTAAGAAACAAGAAACATCTCAAATAAACAACCTAACCTTACACTTAAAGCAAATAGAGAAAGAAGAACAAAAAACCCCCAAAGTTAGCAGAAGGAAAGAAATCATAAAGCTCAGATCAGAAATAAATGAAAAAGAAATAAAGGAAACAATAGCAAAGATCAATAAAATTAAAAGCTGGTTCTTTGAGAAGATAAACAAAATTGATAAACCATTAGCCAGACTCATCAAGAAAAAAAAAGGAGAAGACTCAAATCAATAGGATTAGAAAAGAAAAAGAAGTAACAACTGTCACTGCAGAAATACAAAGGATCATGAGAAATTACTACAAGCAACTATATGCCAATAAAATGGACAACCTGGAAGAAATGGACAAATTCTTAGAAAAGCACAACCTTCTGAGACTGAACCAGGAAGAAACAGAAAATGTAAACAGACCAATCACAAGCACTGAAATTGAAACTGTGATTAAAAATCTTCCAACAAACAAAAGCCCAGGACCAGATGGCTTGACAGGTGAATTCTATCAAATATTTAGAGAAGAGCTAACACTTATCCTTCTCAAACTCTTCCAAGATATAGCAGAAGGAGGAACACTTCCAAACTCATTCTAAGAGGTCACCATCACCCTGATACTAAAACTAGAGAAAGATGTCCTTAAAGAAGAAAACTACAGACCAATATCACTGATGAATATAGATGCAGAAATCCTCAACAAAATACTAGCAAACAGAATCCAACAACAAATTAAAAGGAGAATACACCATTATCAAGTGGGGTTTATCCCAGGATTGCAAGGATTCTTCACTATATGCAAATCAGTCAATGTGATATACCATGAAAAGAAATTGAAGGAGAAAAAACATATGATCATCTCAATAGATGCAGAAAAAGCTTTCAACAAAATTCAACACTCATTTATGATAAAAACCGTCCAGATAGTAGGCTTAGAGGGAACTTACTTCAACATAATAAAGGCTATATATGACAAACCCACAGCAAACTTCATTATCAATGGTGAAAAACTGAAAACTTTTCTTCTAAGATCAGGAACAAGACAAGGTTGCCCACTCTCACCACTATTATTCAACATAGCTTTGGAAGTTTAGCCACAGTGATCAGTGAAGAAAAATAAATAAAAGCAATCCAAGAAAAGAAGAAGTAAAACTGTCACTGTTTGTAAATGACATGATCCTATACATAGAGTATCCTAAAGATGCTACCAGAACACCACTAGAGCTAATCAATTAATCTGGTAAAGTAGCAGGATACAAAATTAATGCACAGAAATCTCTTGCATTCCTATACACTAATGACAAAAATCTGAAAGAGAAATTAAGGAAACACTCCCATTTACAATTGAAACAAAAAGAATAAAATACCTAGGAATAAACCTACCTTTGGAGACTAAAGACCTTTATGCAGAAAACTATAAGACTCTGATGAAAGAAATTAAGGATGATACCAACAGATGGAGAGATATACCATGTTCTTGGATGGGAAGAATCAACATTGTGAAAATGACTATACTACCCAAAGCAATCTACAGAGTCAATGCAATCCCTATCAAACTGTCAGCGGCATTTTTCACAGAACTAGAGCAAAAAATTTCACAATTTGTATAGAAACACAAAAGACCCCGAATAGCCAAAGCAATCTTGAGAAAGAAAAATGGGGCTTGAAGAAACAGGCTCCCTGACTTCAGACTATACTACAAAGCTACAGTAATCAAGACAGTATGGTACTGGCACAAAAACAGAAATATAGATCAGTGGAACAGTATAGAAAGCCCAGAGATAAACCCACACACATATGGTCACCTTATTTTTGATAAAGGAGGCAAGAATATACAATGGAGAAAAGACAGCCTCTTCAATAAGTGGTGCTGGAAAAACTGGACATCTACATGTAAAAGAATGAAATTAGAGCACTCCCTAACACCATACACAAAATAAACTCAAAATGGATTAAGGACCTAATTGTAAGGCCAGATACTATCAAACTCTTAGAGGAAAACATAGGCAGAACACTCCATGACATAAATCACGGCAAGATCCTTTTAGACCCACCTCCTAGAAAAATGGAAATAAAACTAAAAATAAACAAATGGGACCTAATGAAACTTAAAAGCCAAGGAAACCATAAAAACATGGAAAGGCAGCCCTCAGAATGGGAGGAAATATATGCAAACGAAGAAATTGACAAAGGATTAATCTCCAGCATTTACAAGAGCTTATGAAGGGCAATATCAAAAACACAAACAACCCAATCCAAGAATGGGCAGAAGACCTAAACAGACATTTCTACAAAGAAGATATACCGATTGCCAACAAACACATGGAAGGATCCTCAACATCACTAATCATTTGGGAAATGCAAATCAAAATTACAATGAGGTATCACCTCACATGGGTCAGAATGGCCATCATCAAAGAATCTACAAACAATAAATGCCTCAGAGGGTGTGGAGAAAAGGGAACCCTCCTGCACTGTTGGTGGGAATGTAAATTGGTACAGCCACTATGGAGAACAGTATGGAGGTTCCTTAAAAAACTAAAGATAGAATTACCTTGTGCCCCAGCAATCCCACTCCTGGGCATATACCCTGAGAAAACCGTAATTCAAAAAGAGTCATGTACTACAATGTTCATTGCAGCTCTATTTACAATAGCCAGAACATGGAAACAACCTAAGTGTCCATCGACAGATGAATGGATAAAGAAGATACGGCATATATATACAATGGAATATTACTCAGCTATAAAAAGAAATGAAATTGAGTTATTTGTAGTGAGGTTGATGGACCTAGAGACTATCATACAGAGTGAAGTATGTCAGAAAGAGAAAAACAAATACCATATGCTAACACATATATATGAAATTCTCCCCCCCCCAAAAAAGGTTCTGAACAACCTTAGGGGAAGGACAGGTTAAAGACAGAGGTAGAGAATGGACTTGAGGTCACGGGGAGGGGAAAGTGTAAGCTGGGATGAAGTGAGAGAGTTGCATGTACATATATACACTATCAAATATAAAATAGATAGCTAGTGGGAAGCAGCCGCATAGCACAGGGAGAGCAGCTTGGTGCTTTGTGACCACCTAGAAGGGTAGATAGGGAGGGTGGGAGGGAGACGCAAGAGGGAAGAGATATGGGGATATATGTATACATATAGCTGATTCACTTTGTTATACAGCAGAAACTAACACAATATTATAAAGCAATTATACTCCAGTAAAGATGTTAAAAAAATGTGTCTATCCGTCCACAAGTGGATGATACTTCTGTTGTCTAGAGGGATTTTCTCTCTAACGTTTTCAGAATTACATAACTTAAAAATTCATTTTAAACCCGTAATGTGGTAGCAGTATTGTGACTGTAGAATGTAACTTCATTATGGACATTTCCTTTGAAGGTTAAATACAGTTGTGTGTGTGTGTGTGTGTGTGTGTGTGTGTGTGTGTTTACACAGGATCACCCAAAGTAAGCTAATGTGTAGTTTTATCATTACTCATGGGCTTGTAAGGTTTTAAACCCATTCTGTACAAACTGCAATACATCCCTCATAGACTCAGAGAAGCTGTGCACAGGGGTCTGGTCAGCACTTTTACAGGTGAGCACAGTGGGGCTCAGCGTGGTTTAGTAGCTTGACCACAGTCACATGATCAGAAAGACGGAATGGGCTTCCCCACATGGGTCTTGCAACATAGCACTGGGTTTACTGCCCTTCCTCATAACGTTTTCCTCCCCAGGCCAAAGCAATTCCCTATATCCAAGCATATTTTCAATTTGTCTCTTCCCCCTTCACCTCCATATTGAAAGCATCAGCTACACCTGTAGACTCCATGGCCACAACATATGTGACAGATCCCTCTTGAAGTGTCCTAGTTGAAGGCATCTTCACATCCTGATGCACTCTTGCAAGTGATTTTTGACTGGGTATCCTGCTTCCTTCTATTCTCTGCTCCTTTAAACCTTTCTCCACAGGCAGGCTGAGTATTCTCTTCTCCTTCACACCTTTCTCCACAGGCAGCCAGGTGATTTTTATAATAGTCTTGAAGCCTTCCAAAAGCTTGTCTTCTCACCTACTATAAAATCCCCATGTGTGGAATATTGCAGACCCTCCATGGGTTAGCCTGCCTGGCTCTCAGACCTCTGTCCTCCACCCTCTCCCTCCCCTTCTTCACTTCTAACAGTGGGGCTTCTTTGTGCTCTTCAAGCAAGTCGAGATGCTTCCCTCCCTCAGGGTTTTTGTACCGGCTCTTACATCTTTCTGGAATGCTCTCTCTAATTCCATAGAATTTCATATAGTGAGATTAAATTTTTAGATTGGCTCTAGCTTAATATTACCTCTTTCCGACAGCCCAATATAAAACAGCTTCTCAGACACTTTCTATCACGTCATTCTACCGTGATTCTCAACATAGCTATTTTATAAGCTATCCTTATCACACATACATTCCTTTATTTTAAACGTCTATTTTCTGTTGATCTTCTTCATATCAGCATGTATGGTAGTGAGCAAGGCTTTGCTTATCTTATTCACCTCTGCTTTCTCAGTGCCTAGCAATATTTATGAATGAACACAGGGGTGATGCTAGGTCTAATTTTTCCTGTTTCATGCATCATGCTTTCTCGTTATAATCCAGCTTACTGAAATGACAGGCGTTCACCCCGTGGCGAGGAATGCGGACTCTGAAGGCAGATATACACGGCTCAAATCCAAGCTCGACTAGTCACTAGCAGGGGAACTTTAGACAGGTGAGTTTCTCAGAATCTCAGTGTCCTCCTCTGTAAAATAGAGAGAGCTAATAATAGTATCCACCTCATGGAGTTGTTGAGACAAACGTGTAAACATGGCAACAATGATAAAGTACAGAGAACCCTGCCAGCCACGTAGTAAACCCTTATGTGTCAGCTGTTCTTACTGTAGGATGTGTATATATAATCTAGGTCATATAGTTTTGTTATATATAAAAAACAGGACATTTATATTCTTTTATTACTTATATATATCTACATTATAGATGTAATGTTAGCTATTTTTCTTATTCTATTATTTGATAGAGTAGCAAATAGAAAGTGTTACAAGATTTGTGAAATACCATAAAATAGATGCCAGCCAGCCACTCTTTTCTTAGCTGGCTCTGTTACAAGATCCAGATAGGTGCCTCCTGGTAGCCAGCCTTCCTTCCTCCCTCCCTCCTCACCCTCCCTCTGTCTCTCTATTTCAAATAGCTTTTATTTATTTATTGTAAGAACACTCAACATGAGGTCTACCCTCTTAACATTTATTGAAGTGCACAACACAGCACTGTTAACTATAGGCACGATGTTGTACAGCAGATGTCTAGAACTTAAAACTCTGTGTAACGGTTTTGATGAAGTTAACACCTCCGGTAGAACGTGCAGTTAGACAAACTTCCTAAAGGTGAGAGCAGAGGTCTAAGGTTTGGAAAAAGCTCCAGGGTCCTTGCAGACACCCTGTATTATTTGAAGGGGTGAGAAAAGTTATCCCATGGGTCTGCTTTCGTATCTTAAAATTCCCTTTCATTATTATTGCTGGGAAGGGGTGTGTCATGGTATTTCGGGAAGCTTCCCTAATGCAAATGATATCTGGGAGGCGGGAGCTTGCTGTTATTCATCAAAACCTCAGGCAAAATGAGAGCACTGGTGCATTAATAGGATGCAAGGAAGTGGAACTGGGGGTGGACGTGAGATAGCGGCGGGTAGCAGGAAGAAAAAGGCTTGGGTTTGGGCGCGTCCCAGAACGCCTTGATCTGCAGGGAGGGGCACAGCCAGGAAAAGCCAGAGCTGAACCCTCTCTAAATCGCGGGGCCAAGCAGTTCCCTCTTGGCCCGGCCTAAGGTTTGAACACCTAGAAAAACGTCATTTATAAAGTTTAAATAACATGTAGATTCCACAGTGTTTATGTGTACATATCAGGTTCTCTGTATTTATTAGAGATCAGAGGAGTAATAAAATGGATGAAAGGAGACCAGGAATATTGTCAAGGGTTCAGATAGTGACTCTTTGCAATTAAATGTGAAGTACTTAGTATGCACCACTAGAGAGCGGTATTACCCCACAAAATGTTTACACCAAAAGGTTCCATCTTGTAAGCTAAGTGGACCGCCTACTACCACGCGTGTTTCCCGTTTGTAGCAGTGATTGGAATTATGCCTATAAGGAGCAATTATTCTTTATTTGCGCTTTTTTCCATAAATGAAAAATACACCTTTTTTTGGGTTGTTGTTGCTAATAGTGGCTGCTTTAGGTATACTTCAGTTGTTGTCTGGGATTATTAGATGGGGGCCTAAATGTTGTATTGTCTGTGACTCTATGCATTTTATGATTCAAAATTATCAGCGAAAAAAACAACAACAACTAAGCAACATGTGAACTGATGTCTAAAACCCTCACAGCCAGAATATATCAACTGCTGCAAAATTGCAAGACAAAATAACATAAAACTGTTCAGTTCATAATTTACTCTTTTTGATTTGCAGTCTATGACTTTTCCTAATAGCATAAAACAAAATGGTTACAAAATATCGTTCATATGGTTTACACATTTTATGACCATTTGTGTATAAAACAGCCCTCTGTAAGTGCATTTAGTGGTTGAAGAGTTTGCCAAGGTGATTATCAAATAAGATAATGTATGTAAACTATCTAGCTCAAGTTGTACACATAGCAGGGATCATAAAAAATGGAGGCTGCTGCTCCATTTATTAAGAGAAATAATAGATTAGGGAATAGGTACAACAGTCCTTTAATAGGTACAACAGGATCAGCCAAACAGTGAAATATCAGACCGATGCTTTAGTGGAAACCACTATATCAGGGCAGGAAAAACAACAAAACATTCTATCTTCAAGAGACACTCCAGACCACAGTGTTCAGCAATGAACCGTTAACACCTCTCGAGAATAGCAAATCCATATTTTTCTATTTTGCTCGATTTGGATTAAATCTCCAGGGAAAACTTAAAAGAACACTTCTGGGGGCAGTTTTTGCTGGCATCTGCTGAGTGTCTGGTTTCTTGGACAGGAATATTTGGTAGCCATAATGACATTGCAGCTTCAAGACACTATTGGACTGTATAGAGCATAACAGGCAAAGATGAGTGGCCTTAATGGCTGGGATCATCCAATTTTCACTGTCTTCTCTTGTTTTAGACTTCTTCCTCCTCCTAGTAGGTATAGATGGGGCGAATTCCTTAAGTAAGGTCTCTTGTTTGGACCGATTTAGACTCTAGCCATTCTTCAAGCTTTTTCCTCCCTCCCTCCCTCTCTTCTTTCCTTCCTTCCTTCACCTCCCCCTCTCCCTTCCTTTTTTCTTTCTGGGCATCATAATGCCTTGTTTCTTATTGCATTCTCTTCATTTTAGATCCAAACATTAGAAGCAAATACTTTATTTAACCTATTTCCTGTTATGGAATGAATTGTATCCCCTCTTTCCATATATATGTTGAAGTCCTCATCCCCAGGGGCTCAGAATGTAACTCTATTTGGAGACAGGTCTTTAAAGAGGTATTTAAGGTTAAATGAGGTCATCAAGGTGGCCCTAATCTAATGACTGATGTCCTTATAAAAAGACATTAGGACACAGACACACAGAGGGGAGACCCTGTGAAGACATGGAGAAGACGGCCGTCTATAAGCCAAGGAGAGAGGCCTCAGAAAAAAAAACCAAACCTGCTGACATCTTGATCTTGGACTTCCAGCCTCCAGAACTGTGGAACAATAACCTTCTGTGGTTTAAGTGGCCCAGTCTGTGGTACTTTGTTACAGCCGCCCTAGCAAATGAATACATCCCCTTAGAGTATACATAAATAATGGAACACTTCAGGAATTTGTGCCGCATCCCTGCTCAGGAGCCATGCTGATCTTCTCCATATCAGTCTAATTTTAGTATATGTGCTCCTGAAGATAGCACTCCCTGTAGATTCCTTAACCCCCAAATTTACCAAAGTTTTTTTTTTTAAAACTGGGCTTTGCTGGAGTTAGGGTCTCACCCCTGCTGTGGCCACATCCCACCCGTTGCTGCCCACTTAGCAGTTGCATGAGTGCGAGCCGACACCGAATCACAGTATTTCTAAGCAGTTTCAGGGCCCCTCTACTAGGTACAGCACGTTGATTCACTTTCAAATTTAACATCACCACATGTGCAAAAGCATCATCAAGAAACGGAACAAACTTAAAAATGTGCGTGTGGGTGGGAAGGAATCGGGACCGTGACTAAAGGGAAAATATTGGTCAAAAACTTTCTCTTACTGTTGTGCTGGCAAAATGTTTCTCCCTCAGTAGAATGACCACATGTCTATAGAGCTCATTAAAATTCCCCTGTTTGGGTGAAAATACTGAAATAAAATACTGCAGATGGCAGCATGACATTACACATGATGATTTTGGAGCAAAGCCATTGCATCATTGTCCCACTTTCCTTTTTTTTTTTTTTCTTAGTGGGTAAGTTACTGGAACCTTTTAAAAAATGATTATTTATGGTGAAAACTTGGATAGGCAATTATGCCTGTTTTTCAAGTTCACTTCCATGGCCTGTACGACAAAGTACCAATCAGCAACATCCCCTTGAAAAGACTCTAGGCAAATACACTGTTATTCTAGCTACCCACCAGGAGAATCCCGTTTAGATTTCAACCTATTTTGAAATTCAACTTCAGAGATGTGCCCAACCTTCTTTGAAGTTCCTAAAGATAAGTTTACCAAATGTTAACAAAGAAATAATTGTTCTCAGAACTTAAGGCAACAAAGTGATGAGACTGAGAGCTGCCTTTTAGACTGATGCACACATGCTACTCTGTAAGGGACATACAGACACAGTTCAATGTTCCCCCATTCAATTTTTTTTTTTTTTTTTTTTCGGTACGCGGGCCTCCCGCTGTTGTGGGCCCTCCCGCTGTGGAGCACGGGCTCCGGACGCGCAGGCCCAGTGGCCATTGCTTACGGGCCTAGACGCTCCGCGACATGTGGGATCCTCCCGGACCAGGGCACGAACCCGTGTCCCCTGCATTGGCAGGCGGACTCTCAACCACTGTGCCACCAGAGAAGCCCCCCCACGCCATTCATTTTTAACCAGAAAAAAATCATTGCTTTGGGAACTCCAATAATGACTGTTTTCAGAAAAATCTCTAAACACCAGGTCAGCAAATTTTTTCTCTTCAGGTTCAGGCAGTAAATATTTTCAGGTTTTGGGCCACATGACCTCTATCATAACTCTGCCTTATACCCGAAAGCAGCCATGGACAATATGTACACCAACTGGTGTGGCTGTGTTCTAATAAAACTTTATTTATAAAAGCAGGTGGACAGGTTTGGCTGTACATAGTTTGCCAATGTCTGCTCTAAACCTGGGCTTGCTAGCTCTTTGTGGAAGACTCCCTGTATTAAGTTTGAACTCTTCTATGGACATTTTGCCCTCCCTCATCTTTTTCTTTTGTTTCCCGCACTTACATGCTGCTACAATTCATATATATTTCAAGCATGACCTTGTGTCATTTTTTTTGAGCTAAAATGTTGAGCTTGAGACACATTTAATCATAGTGTTGGCCTGGGCTTATTACATTTTTTCTTATTTCTTCCCATGGGGCCCATCTGGCTTGGGTTCAACCTTAGGAATAGGGGTTTGGATTTGTGTCTGCGCTTGTTTCGAAACTGGCCCAGTAAGTATGAAGGTAATGGAGCAAATGCTCTTCAGGTACCTTGGAGGTAAAGCATGTGTCTAGTAAGCAAACAACCAGCTTAGGGAGTTATTTACATTGGTAATTATATTAGAGGTCACATAAACATGCATTTATGAACAGTGCCCTGTATGTAATAACATGCATTAAGCAATTTTCAAAAAGGTGATGTGTTTACTAATATGCTTATCAACAGTCAGGTTCCATAAGAGGCTAAATCCAATTACAGTTCACTCAAGGCCAATGTCTCATCTCTGGCTGAAGATGGTCCAGGTGTTGATAATGATGATGAGTTTGTGGAAGTCAGCAAACATGATCTCCTCAAGTCTACCTTAAGGCAGACCTGAACCCTGGTTGGCCCCAGACTGTCTTCCTTCTTGAAGGGATTCCCTTGAAGGGAATTGAGCTGCTAGGCTGTTTCCCACCTGCCCACACTGGAGCAGACCCCAGAAGAGTAAAGCAAATCATTTCTAGGAACTTCTTCTGTGGAAGGTATATATGGAAGGATTTTTTTTTTTTTTTTTTTTGCGGTACGCGGGTCTCTCACTGTTGTGGCCTCTCCCGTTGCGGAGCAACAGGCTCCGGATGCGCAGTCTCAGAGGCCATGGCTCACGGGCCCAGCTGCTCCGCGGCATGTGGGATCTTCCCAGACTGGGGCACGAACCCGTGTGCCCTGCATCGGCAGGCGGACTCTCAACCACTGCGCCACCAGGGAAGCCCGGAAGGATGCATTTGATAGCTTCTGGCCTCACTTTAATTCTAAGGTTATAAGAACGTTATAGAAGTGATGACCTTGAGCATGAAACTGAAGCTAGTTAAGGATATCTCTTCTGTCACATAAAATCCACACATACTACACTTGATATACATTGTATGGATTAATTTTTGAATAAACTCCGTCATACGTATGTGGACTATGGTACCCATGGGCTGAAAAGTGGCCAGAAATCTGTGGTTGGTCTTCAAATCTTGACCTGGAGTCATCTGAATTCCTGCTTTGTGTCAGCTCTCATAGGAAAGTAAAGACATTCCAGAGGCTTACCTGTACAATAAAGGACTTTGTCTGTTTTTATCTTTCTTGCCAGTTTGGAAATCTTATTGCGTGGGCTGAGTTGCAGAAATAGACAAAACTACATAGAGAAACCTGCTTCATGGAACAGCCTTGGAAAGTGTGGTTACTAAGATAAAGATAGGCTTTATGTAAGGGGAATTTCCATTATAAATATACTAAAAGGACCAGAGAAATGAATTCACATGAAAAACGTACATTGGGTGCTTGGAAAGTGTACTTTCTATAGATAGGTTGTGTAAAATCATATCAAGGGAATTGTCCAGGGGAAGACTCAAGAATTTGTTCAAGGCGTTGGTATCAAAAATTCTGCTAACTTGTTTTAATTATTGGCTGAAACTTGATGGAAAGGGGAAAAAAAATCCTCCAAATGATACAAAGTGGACCTTTTTTCCTCATGCTCCACAGAAGTTTTTTGGAAACATTTTCCATTTCCACCCTTATTTGGCAAGCTTTGAATATGTATATTCAGTGCATACCTAAATGTCTTTCCTAGATTCTGGAACTGTGCTGTCCAATAATGGTAGCCACTAGCCAGGTTACTCTTAGGCACTTAAAATGTGACCACTGCAACTAAGGAACTGAATTGTTAATTCTATTGAATTCTAGTTACTTTTATGGAATTTCACATGTGGCTGTTGGCCACCTTATTGGGACATCACAGGTATAGAACATTTCCATCATTGCAGAAAGTTCTATTTAGACCGTGCCCAGTTCTAGAGTGTGACAGGTCAATATTTTGCTCATAGAGTTGTTTTTAATATTGAAGACTTTGTTTTCTACCAACTGACAAAGTTTAAAAAAGAGTGCTGTGGAAAAGACAACTTAACTCCCATTTTATCCAAACCTTCTTAACGTTTGCTCAAACTGCTTTTCCCCCCACTATTCTGAGTAATTCTGTTTGTTCTTGTCTGTAGCATTTTATATTTAGTTCATTCTAATGTAGTTAAATACAAATATACAAATATCAGGAAACACTTCTTTAATTAGTTGTGCTTGAAATGTCCTCACGAATCCTTCCTGCAATAACTGAGTGACCCATTCCATATTCTCAGTGGGAAAAACAAAAAAGAGAAAGACCTGTTTTCTTCATTCATGCCAAACAGGAAAATGCTGTGGTTTGGCAATAGAAAATTAAGGGAGAGGAAGCTTTTTAGATCTTCAAAATGGAGTAACAAAACATGTCTGTCAACTTATTTTGCTCTTCTTCCTAATTTCTCAAGAGAGAATCTGTGAATACCTAATTTAGCTTTTTTTGGGTTCTCACTTTAAGACACATTAGCTTCAGGAAAAAAAGGCCTTTACTTATTTTTTAATCATGGTTTACAACCTAGTGTGGGTATATTTCAGGATGTGGCTGATATTCTCAAAAAGGTCATATACCATCAAAATGGTCATTTTCTAATAATGTTATCAAGAAAAACTAATGGAAAGCAAGATGCGTTAAAATTACTAGAGCCCAAGATCCTTGAGGGCACCAATCCTGTCTGTTTTGTCCCCATGGTAAACCCAGGTGCCTCCAAGTGCTTGTGCTATATGGAGTTTCTATGCCATTTCTTTGCGGGCCTCTCACTGTTGTGGCCTCTCCCGTTGCGGAGCACAGGCTCCAGACGCGCAGGCTCAGCGGCCATGGCTCACGGGCCCAGTCGCTCTGCGGCATGTGGGATCTTCCCGGACCGGGGCACAAACCCGTGTCCCCTGCATCGGCAGGCGGACTCTCAACCACTGCGCCACCAGGGAAGCCTTGCCATTTATTTTTTTAATAATTTTTTTTACATCTTTATTGAATTATAATTGCTTTACAATGTTGTATTAGTTTCTGCTGTACAACAAAGTGAATCAGCTATATGTATACCTATACCCCCTCCCTCTTGAGCCGTTTAAATGTGAGTCAGTTTGTATATTATTACGGGATAAGAAATGTTATTACTGCAGAATGTTGGGGAACAGGGTCATCTTGGAATGATTTTCTTAGGTCCAAGGCCCTCCTGTTTTGGGGATCAGGCAGAAACTTGGGATAAGTAGCCCCAGGGGTAAGGGCCCAGGCTCCTGGCCTCTCCATGTAACTGTTTCCTGTGTCACAGAAAGGTGTCTCTCTAACACAGACCCAAGTGTTAGAGATGGACAGATTTAACTGTCCCAACTGGCGTTTACACTTTAAAGTGATACTCAACTTACTGTCTTTTTTTCCTCCCAGATTTACTGAGCTGTTATTAACATACAACACTGTATCAGTTTCAGATGTACAGCGTAATGATTTGACTTACATATATCATAAAGTGATGACCACAGGCAGTTTAATGAACATCCATCAACTCATACAGATACAAAATTAAAGAAATAGAGCAATTTTTTTTCCTTGTGGTGAAAACTCTTAGGATTTACTCTCTTAAGAACTTTCATATATGACATGGAACCGTACTCATCTTTCTTTTTTTTTTCATAGTTTCAAATTTTATTTTATTTTTAACATCTTTATTGGAGTATAATTGCTTTATAATGGTGTGTTAGTTTCTGCTGTGCAACAAAGTGAATCAGCTATACATATACATATATCCCCATATCCCCTCCCTCTTGCGTCTCCCTCCCACCCTGCCTATCCCACCCCTCTAGGTGGGCACAAGGTACTCATCTTTCTGACTGATGTGAAATAGGAAGACAGAGAGAGGGGAGTCCTCCCTAGGCCCATATCAACAAACAGTTTCCCATTCCTTTCCTATACTGTCTCATCCTTGCATTGTCAGAAAAATACATCAGCAATATTGCACCCTACTAAAAGATTGCCAACACCTTTTCCACATAATAGCTATCAACATACTTAATAGACTTCAGCTGTCTTTTGGGCGAACTAAACCTAACTAAAAAAAAAAAGTCAGATTTTTAAAAAGAAATTCTGCTTTATTGCTTAAATATGGAAATAATAGAGACCACCAGCTAAGCTAATAGATTTTTGAGAACGAAAGTTGAACACACACATAAAGGGAAGGTGACAAAATAGATTAATGCATAAAAAGGGGCCCAGATCTGCTGGCAAGTCATTGCTATTCTGAACTCTCCACCCTCAACAATGGTCTGAAGAAGCTAAAAAACAATCTGTAAACCCTCTAATAATGCTATCTCCAAGTAAATAAAAACACAGTGCAATTCACTTCTCCATGTCTCTCCAGCTGCTCTTGACTGCATTTCTCCCTGCAAAGGACTCTTTACTTTGAGCACCCCTCTTAGTCTTCTTGGATGCTGGGTGTACATTACTGGCTAGAGTCCAATCAGCAATGGAAACTTCTGAGCATTTTGGCAGACCTGGATTGAGGAATTATGCATAGCTTGGTAAATTTAGCCATTGAGCTGAGTTGTGAGAGCTGTAAAGTGGTGTATATAGAGAAAGACACAATTCTCAACAGCTGTTGAAAGTCCTTAAAACAAATATATGTTCCCTACAAGCTTTTATTCTAAAGTTGGTGCACATTTCCAAGGTGGCCCAGGAATCACACAGCAGCTCATCTTTTTCTTAACATTCTCTGAACTAATTAAGCTCTGAAAAACCATTTAAACACAAGTAGGCCAGGATTTCAACACTTCCAAAAATTAAAAAAATAAAAAAGAGGCTGATATTTGAAATCTTGTTTTCCCTGGCCCTGCCCCCAAAGCCTCAAAAACATTTAGTAATAAATAGAGGACTGAGGACAGAAAATCTTTTTTCCCTCCTAAAAAACTTTTTGTATTAGCTTTGTATTAGTTGGGACTCTTGTCTCCTTCTACTTCTGAGTTTATGGGTAGCCTGTTCAAAACATCCTTAACTCCTCAATTTTGCACATGGAAGGGAGATGAGGATTCTGAGGACTTATTATAAAGATAAGATTTAAATCTCCGTGAATCTTGAAATATCAGTAAGGGAAAGGAAATCTATCTGCCAGTTTTGACTTTCTCATCTGGACTGGTTGTGGATTTTATTTCCTTTGCACCTGGCTCTCTCAGTCTTTTCTTTGGGAACAAACGCAATCAGCAGGATTTCTAGAAAGGATATTAGTGTACTCAGGTTTCCGGTTTGGGAACAGCAAGTTCCCCCTCTTGCTGCCCCTTGAAGTGAGGTGTGAAAGCATCCTGGTGTTTTATTGCACTGATGAGAGATCAGGAGGCAAAGATAGACTAGGCTTTGTGGAATGGAGTAGCCAGAAAATAAAGGTGGCTGATCTACTTCTAGGGGCAGTGTGGGTCTGACATTTACTGCCTGCCCATCCATATTCTCATGCTTGGAATTAGAAATAGGCTTGCTCTCTAGGTCACGTCGTTGCAGCGAGAGCAATTGAGGTGTTGCTGCTAGACTCTAAGCAAGACTCATGCATGCTGTCTGGGACAGATTGCAAGAGATGGTCTCAACCCTTCACCCCTCCTTGTGTCTATGCCTCCTTGCAATATGACTTTGCAGTTCTTTCCATCAAAAGGTAGCATCTATTTCCCCACTGTCTGCATTTGGGCTGACCTGCTTTGGTCTTTAGAATCTGGTAGATGTGCTGATGAACCAGTGGAGCCTAGGCCTGTACCAGGGGCAGAATTCCAATGTGACCTGCAGCGGCCCTCACCCTTGTGTAATCCTCTTGCCTTGACTGCTTTCAGCACCTGTGAAAATGATGAGCCATCGCTCTTGTGATTGATTATAAGAGGGATTTTGCAGATATAATTAACTTCCTAATCAGTTATCCTGAAGAGGGAGATTATCCAGGTGGTCTTGATCTAATCAAGTAGCCCTTAAAATCTGGGTCTAGGGACCAGAGACAGAGAAGTCAGAGAGCTGAGGCGTGAGGAGGATTTGAAGTGTCCCGGCTGGCTGGAGTGAGCCTTGTGGTAAGGAGTGTGGGTAGCCTCTACTTGCTGAGAGTGAATTCTGGCTGGTGGCTAGCAAGGACACAGAGACCCCAGACCTACAACTGCAAGGAACTGAGTTTTGCTGACACCAACAATGAGATTGGAAGCAGACATTTCCACAACCCTCCCCCGCCCCCACCCCCAGAGTTTCCAGACAAGAACTCAGCCTGGTTAGTTTTCAGCCTTGCAATGCCCAGAGCAAACAGTCATGTTGTGCTGAGCTTCTGATTTACAGAACCCTGAGCTGATAAACAAGTGTGTTAAGGTGCTAAGTTCATGGTAATTGTTACGTAGCAATAGAAAGATAAGACAGTCTCTAAAGACCTGTGCACTTCTAGTCTCTCCTGGAAAATTGTGAAGGTCATGAGACCATGCCTGGACTAGCCTACCAGAGGCTGAGAGGCCCCCTGGAGCAGAGCTGAAGAACCCCTGCTGACAGCTGGCAGACTTCTAGAAGCAGAGCCATGTAACAAACCCATATTTGACCCCAGGTGTCTGAGGCAGCTCAGCCCATTGTAAAAACATTCAGCTTATCCTAGTCTAGGTCGCTGTCCTGCAGACTCAATGTGTGCTGTGGTCTGAACATCTATGTCCCCACCCAGATTCACATGTTAAGTCCTAACACCCAGTGTGATGGCATTAGGAGGTGGGGTCTTTGGGAGGTGATTAGGGCATGAGGGAGGAACCCCCAGGAATGGATTAGTGCTCTTATAAAAGGGGATCCAGAGAGATCCCTTGGTCCTTCTGTCATATGATGCAATTTATGAACCAGGAAGCAGGTCCTCACAAGATACCAAATCTGCCAGCACTGTGGTCTTGGGCTTCCCAGCATCCCAAACTATGAGAAATAAGTTTTTGCTGTTTCTAAGCCACCCAGTCTGTGGAATTTTGTCAGAGCAGCCTGAATGGATTAAGACAATGAACTATATAAAGGATTGCTGTTGGGCCATTCTGTTTTGGGATGGTGTGTTACACAGCTGTGTCTAATTGATACATTGGCTACCCTCATGAGCAGGCACTATATTTTTGATGTCTGCACTTAAAGCTAACATGTATATTATTACATTAGAAAGGATGGAAGCTGCTGTGCTGAAGATATGCAGCTTTTCTCTGCCTGGCGATGAGACCTCATTTCCATGAGCCATTCAGGTGGCATTCTACCTTAGAGCAGATGAAAACGGTGGTATGGTTTGATCAGGATTACTGCACAGGCTATGCCAAAATTCCTCATTGTCTCTCTAATTCATGGTAGATACATGATCAATTTATAAACATTCGTTATGATCAGGAGCTCAGGGTACATTATTTTAACAACTCAACTTTTTTTCAATTGTAAATATGATTGCAAATTGTAAATATGTGAAAAAAAGCAAATTGTCTTGCTGAATTTCTGATTATTGTCTAAAACAGACAGGCTACTGCAAAAATGTAAAAGAAATGTAAAAGATGAAGATGGAAATATTTCAATGGTGCACTAATATTGGAGTTTAAAGTTGTATGAACATTTAAAAATAAGTGCAGCGTCTCTGTGTGTGAGTCAGAATTGTCCTCAATAAACTCAAGCACGCTGTTTTGCAAACTTGGGAGTCTTCTTCAAACGGACACAAGCCTATTTTGTGTTGTCTAGATGAACAGGTAGGTCTGTGAAACAAAGATGTGGGTTGCTCAATTTCATTTTGAGCTCCTGATATGGATATCTTGGTTTCAGAAATTGCCATTTCTGTAGTATTTCAGTAATAGGAAGACTGCTACAGCATCTAATGCTACTATCTCCATCAAGGAGATATGATCATGGCTCACCTCAACCCCCAAATTAACCAAGAAATGAGAGAACAGGCATCTGTGGATGGAGGTTGCTGTAAGACTAGTGTGAAGGAGGAAATAGATCAGCAATAGGGCTGCCATTGCTGGGGGATTGGGTGGGGAGAGTGCTGTGACACGGGAAGAATAAAAGTGGCTTATGAACAACAACAAGCAGGCTATTAAAAGGTTGAACAGGGAAAAATGTCTGTGTGTGAGAAAACTGGGGGTGGGGAAGTGGGTAGGGAACTTAATTCAAAACATTAGTGACTCATAGAGAAAGGAGAACAAAATGTAAGGTGACGATAGAGGATATGTGTTCAAGTTCAAGTTCAACGGCAGAGAAGCTGTGATTGCATCACTGATTTCACTCGTCCGGGGACTGGCAGGGGTGCCTCAGGGAAGGCTATCTACTGGATGCTTCATGTGCTTGATGGGATATTCAAATGGAGGCTGTTGTGGAGACTTAAATGAGAAACAGAGTCAATGTTACCTAAGAGGAATTCTGCTACATCCAGGTAAATGAAGACTGTGGAATTTGTATAAACACTGTTGCTGCCCATTTGTACCGTTTGTGTCAGTCAAGGGGGAGGTAATGAACAGGGGGGCAAACCAACCCCTAGGAAAGCCTCCATCTTGCATAGACCCTATTCTAGAAGAATCTGGGTATTGACAAGAAGCAATGTTTGTTCTTGAGGGAGAGATACGTTTCTGGGGGACACCTGGAAGAGGGGGATAATGACTAGGGCTTAGCTAAAGTCTAGGTTTTGCTTGTGCAGATGGACTCTTTCTCTCTGGAGTGTGGAGAATCTCAGAGGATTTGGGTGTATAGGAAGGTTGTTGACGGTCATCCATTCCACTGGTCTCTCTAGGAACCATTATTCACACAAGCTTCTTTATCTTGACCTGTGGACCCCTGTCTAGTCCCTTTCTGCACCCCAAACCTCATGCCTACAAACCTTCTTTTGTTTTGGGCAAGGGAAGAGCAGATTATTGAACTGGGTCTCAGAGAGATGCACAGGTATGTCCATGACTCAGAGTCTTCTGTCTCTTGAATCCCCTTCACACGTAGAGCCCCTCCTCGGAGACCCCAGGTGACCTGAGACATCCCTTTACGATAGCACTCATTGCATTGTTTTTGGTAATCCACTTGTTTTCCCCCCACACTGGACTGTGTTCCTGGAACACGAATTCTCTGTTTTATTTATCTCCTACCCTCATCACACATCACAGTGCCTGGCACACAACGAACACTCAAATATCCATTGAAAAAATGAGACTAAATATGGAATTACACATATGACCATAATTTGGTTAAAATTTTTATTTTTTTCCATTTCCTTAGGATGTGAAATCTTGAAGACACAAAGGTCTACATGGATTATATTTCTGTGCAGCATGTAAGGCTAGAAATAGCTGTTGTACAGACCTGGTACTTCAAAGGCAGTAGGAAGTGAAGTGTCTCCATCTTTGATCTACAGCCTATATCAAAGAACAAAAGGGCAGGGGAGACTGGGTAGCTGATGAAAGCAATTATCTTGTTTCAAGTTCAAAGCAGAGCTTTTGTGACATGTTATCAGGAGTGACACATCCCACCCATGCACTCTGGACAAACTTTTGGATGTCACCATCTTTGTCTGGGCTGCAAGCTATTGGTGAGTCTCGGGCTGGAAGCACTAGCTGTATGGTCCTGAGGTGTTCTACAGCCTTCCCTGGCAGGAGCTGTTGACACCAGTGACTGCTTGCTTCTAAGCCAGGTGCGTATTTTATTTTCTGGCAGAGCTATTGTTTCATCACTGTCATAAAACTTCAGATTTAGGGGACATTTCAGGACGCAGAAAGAACAATCAAGTTTCATTCCTGAAAACTTTTCACTGACAAGTATATCTTCATCAAATAGTTGGTTCCAATCAGATTCTGAATATGAGGAGGTATAATTATAGTATGGAGTAAGGCACTTTTTCAGGGATTGGGTATTTATAGGTTCTGGCTCCATCATGTCCTATCTACATGACCTTGGGTTACTCAGCCTCTCTAAGATTCAGTTTCTTTGTATGTAAAATGGACATCATATATAAACAGGGTATTGTGAGTGTTGGGAACTGCTCATTCCTTACTCCTGATGTTTCTTGCCGTTTGGAGTGACCTCCTCCTTCCCCTTCCTTCCCTCTCCATGATTAGCCCAAGGCTTATAGCCTCTTTCTACTACTCCTTACTCATTCAGAATTTATTGACCTAATGGGTAGGTGTGAATGAACATGTGTAGTATACCCCTTCCTCTATCATTTCTCCTGGGGGCAAGCTGCTTATAGGGAGTGGATGCTTTTTCTGCTGGGATGGTGGAGAGAGCCCTACGGCCCACCCACTGTGCTGTCTGATGTGTCTGTCAATGTGGGCTGCTTCTGAGAAGGTTCCCTGTGATCTCTGTCTCATGGTACTCATGCCCTTTTTAAATCTCTCCCCCCCGAGTGTGTGCTGAACCCAGTGACGTGCTTCTAACAAACAAAATATGGCAAAAATGATGGGATATCACTTCTGAGATGAGGTTACAAAAAGGTTGTGACTTCTGTCTTGCTGGCCCTCTCTTTCTCTGGTGGAGCCCTTGCTCTGGAGGGAAGCAAGCTGCTATGTTATAAGTAGCCGTGTGGAGAGGATCATAGAGCAAGGGACTAATGTCTCTGGCTAGTAGCCAGTAAGGAACTGAGGCCCTCAGTCGAACAGGCTGTGAGGAGCTAACTCCTGCCAGAAGCCAGGGAGCCTGGAAGCCAATCTTTTCCCAGGTGAGCCTTTAGATGACCACAGCCCTGGCCAACACCTTGATTGTAGCCTTGTGAGAGACACTGAGTCTGATGACCCAGCTGTGCTGCACCCAGATTCCTGATCCACACAAACTGTGAGATAATAAACATTTGATGTTTAAAGCAGCTAAATTTTGGGGTTATTTGTTACACAGCAATCAGTAACTGATACAGGTGGGCAGGTCTGTCTAATTCTTGTGTTCAGTTTTAGGAAGCCCTTTGTCCCTCACATGTAAGTGTATTCTCCAGCTTAGCCTATATTGGTCATAAACATGACAGTTGGCTCCCCATCTGCATTTTTCTTTTTGCCTTATTTCCCAAGTGTTTATTAATTAGAAACCTGGACAAAGGAGAGGTGGGTTACTTATTACCTGCCACACCCTCCTGTAAAAACCTCAACATGAAGTCTCTCCAGAGATGTCACTTGCCTTTAAGAACTGCTGTAGGGTTTGCTGCAAGTGAAGTAGGAGGGGTCCAGCTTTGCCTGAGACAGCATATTCCCAATGCTATCAATAAAAATGCATGTACTCTTTCTAGGAACTGCTCCTGGACTTGATAGAGGCTTATGTACTTTGAAGTCCCTTCATTTCCAAACCCAATTCACAAACTTTGCACAGCCTCTGTCTTGGCCTTGTCATTTGCTCCCATCAAAAACATCCCCACTTGAAGCCTAGATCTTAGGAGAAGAAATCTCAAGTTCACGGGAAGCCCATGTAGGCGGGATGTGGAGGCTTAAGCAGCTGCTTAACTTTGAGGTCACGTCAGGAGAAGGACTGGCTTTTCCCCACCTGGTCATTGTGGCCCATGTTACCTTGGGGAGAAGCAGAGGGAGAAACTGAAATTATCATCGAATAAAGACTTTCCAGAAAGTGTTAACAATGACACAAACATTTGGCATTTGGCTCCCTTGGCTTTTTCTCACTTGTTCTTTTTCAGTTCAGTGAATTTAAATGAGTGCACACTTAATTCCAAGGCTTTGGCCACTCCTGGACATTTTTTAAACATGGTCTAGAACTGGACACTGTGTGAATAGGCTCTCCCTAAGAGTCCCAGCTCCCTTGAAGGCAGGGAGTGGGCACCTTTTGGCCCTCTCTGGAGGAGAAGAGGGAGACATACGTGACCTGGCAGCTTGAGAAGGTTAAAATGTGCTGTTTCAATTTCTTCCCTTGTGTCCTATTTCAGATTCTATTATTTTTTTAAAAGTATTTAAAAACAGAAAAACAGCATTTGGATTTTATAAAATACAACAGATCAATTCCTACTTGTGGTTTTTCCCTGGAGCCTGGCATGAAGAGCAGTCTTAACAGATATTTTTCAAAAATCATTAGGCTCTCTAGAATTCATGCCCATGACATTTGGATTGGATCCATTTTTTAAAATCGAATACTTTTCTACCCCCAGTGGTCTCTGGCCTTTCATCCTGTTCTTTACATCATGAATTTAGGAAAAAACAAGTATTTTCCTACTGAAAATATATGAGTTCTTTCATGTTCATTGATTTCTGGGCAACCAGGACTGCCTGAGTAGGAAAGAGAAGCACAGCTGATAAATTCTCTGCCCTTTAGGGAGGCTCCATGATTTTTAATAACCCCCAATTTCTGCTCCCCACCTCTCTCAGTTTCCTTTGTACCTACTCTGGTGATAAACTTACTTTCGTATCTGCATTAGATTACCTAGGGTTATCAAAAGTCATAATTATTTAAGAAGAATTTTATTTTATTTTATTTATTTAAAAAATTAAAAAAAATTAATACAATTTTTAAAGGTTACTTTCCATTTACAGTTATTACAAAATACTGCTATATTACCCATGTTGTACAATACATCCTTAAGCCTATCTTACACCCAATAGTTTGTACCTCCTACTTCTCCACCCTTATATTGCTCGCCCCTCACCCAGCCAACTGGTAACCACTAATTTGTTCTCTATATATGTGATTCTTTTTTTGGTTATATTCACTAGTTTGTTGTTTTTTTTAGATTCTACATATAAGTGATATCATACAGTACATGTCTTTGTCAGATTTATTTCACTTCGCATAATGCCCTCCAAGTCCATCCATGTGGCTGCAAATCGGAAAATTTCATTCTTTTTTATGGTTGAGTAGTATTCCATTTTATCTATTATCTATCTATCTATCTATCTATCTATCTATCATCTATCTATCTATCTATCTATCTATCTATCTACCACAGCTTCTTTATCCATTAATATGTTGATGGACACTTAGGTTGCTTCCATACCTTGGCAATTGTAAATAACCTGCTGTGAACATTGGGGTGTGTGTATCTTTTTGAGTTAGCGTTTTTGTTTTTTTCAGATATATACCTAGGAGTAGAATTTCTGGGTCATACGGTAGTTTTTTTTTTTTTTTGAGAAACTTCCATACTCTTTTCCACAGTTGCTGCACCAGTTTACATTCCCATCAACAGTGTATAGGGGTTCCCCCAAAGGATTTTATTTTAGAAGTCATATGATTTTAATGTACAGTTAATATGCGATATGCCTACATAGTTAATTTGTAAAATACCTGTCATTTCAGTAGGAGACTGTATTCGTTTCCTATTGCTACTGGAGCAAATTACCACAAAGTTAGTGTTTAAAACAATATACATTTAAAAAAAATTAATTCATTTTTGGCTGCATTGGGTCTTTGTTGCTGTGCGCGAGCTTTCTCTAGTTGTGGAGAGTGGGGGCTACTCTTTATAGTGGTGCACGGGCTTCTCATTGTGGTGGCTTCTCTTTTTGCAGAACACGGGCTCTAGAGTGCAGGCTCAGTAGCTGTGGCACACGGGCTCAGTAATTGTGACTCACAGGCTCTAGAGTGCAGGCTTAGTAGCTGTGATGCACGGGCTTAGTCGCTCTGCGCGGCATGTGGGATCTTCCCGGACCAGGGCTCGAACCCGTGTCCCCTGCATTGGCAGGCGGATTCTTAACAGCTGCGCCACCAGGGAAGCCCAACAATATACATTTTTAATCTTACAGTTCTGGAGGTCAGATGTCTGAAACGGGTTTCACTGGGCTAAAACTAAGATGTCAGCAGGGCTGGCTTCTTCTAAAGACTCTAGGGGGAATCTGTTTTCTTACCTTTCCCAGTTTCTAGAGGCTGCGTGCATTCCCTGGATTGTGGCTCCGCCTCACTCCAGTCTCTGCTTCCTTCATCACACCTCCTTTGACTCTGACCCTTTCACTCTTTACCTCCTCCTTTCACTTTTAAAGGCCTTTAGTGATTACATTGGGTCCACTCAGATAATCCAAGAAAATGCCCCCATCTCAGGGTCCTTGACTTGATCACATCTGCGAAGTCTCTTTTGTCCTGTAAAGTTAACGTATTCATAGGACATCTTTCTGTGAAAAAGGGCCAATATTCTCTTTACCGTAGGAATTTTCAGAATACTTATTTCTGTGCCATGATAGAAAAGGGTCCCATACTGTCTCTATCTGTTTGTATGAAGGCCAGGATGAAACAAAAGACTACAGTCTTTATCATTATTATTGCTATTGTTTAGAAAAGATACAAATTGTATTGCTGTTCTTTTTTGAATTCCCTGGTAAAACTATGGTAATTCAACACTAACAGACCTCTTGGCCTACTATGGAAGGAATCACCCTGAATTCAATAAATAAACCATTCGTAAAGAAATCATTAGTTTAGGAACCAATTGGCTCAGACTGCGTGAAACTACACATGTATTGTTATAATTAAATCGCTGCATATTGTTTCAGATTATTATATGTATGCATACACAGTACACATAAAATAAAGGCACATTTAACATTCACACAAATCTAAACCAATCACTGGAAAGTTTACACAAAGGTTAGTCCTGCCAGGCTGTTTTTTTGAATTTATCTACCTGTGGATTTTATTTGATTCCCTGACATAGGGCAAGTGGAATAAAATCCGGACCACTGGTCCAAGTTTCGTCAGCCATAATGAATGATACAGGTCATTAAAGATGGCCATTTCATGCGATCCCCTGACCCAGAAATCTCCATTGATTCCTCGCTGCCCCCTTTAACTTTTCCTGTATTGTCTCCACCTTGTCTGTTATATGAACATCACCAAAGCTGTTCTTTCCACTTTTCCCTGACATCCTTAGTGATTTCCAGTATCCCTGTCTTTTGTTATCTTATATTGCCCCCTGCTAGAAGACGCTCCCCTTTTCTTCTCCATTAATCTTAAATCACCAACAAATCTACCCACAAATCAGATTATTCTGACTTGGTGATTCCTATAGCACCCAGGATGCACCTTATTCACTTGTAATTTTGAGCAAGCTCTTTTTATTTGTGGCAAGGCGCAACTTTTTTTTTTTTTTTTTTGGCGGTACGCGGGCCTCTCACTGTTGTGGCCTCTCCCGTTGCGGAGCACAGGCTCCGGACACGCAGACTCAGTGGCCATGGCTCACGGGCCCAGCCGCTCCGCGGCATGTGGGATCTTCCCGGACCGGGGCACGAATCCGTGTCCCCTGCATTGGCAGGTGGACTCTCAACCACTGCACCACCAGGGAAGCCCAAGGCGCAACTTTGAAATGTTAACTAATGTATTTTTTTCCTTTTCTGGTAACTATTTGCCCCCTCCTTTTGAGGCAGCTGTCAGGGCATTAAAGTTGTATTAACTTGTCCAAAGGGTGCAACAGCCAAACCAAAGAGTTAGTTCTCAGTTTTGGGGTTTCAAAAGCTTGGCTTTTGAATTTCACACGGCAAGGTTCAGAAGGACTTGGGGGTCAGAAAGTCTATTCCAAAGCCAGTGAACTGTAAACTGGTGTGTGTGTGTGTGTGTGTGTGTGTGTGTGTGTGTGTACCCTGGGGGTTCACAGACTTCCAGATCTTTTAATTCCCTAGGTCCTCTTCTCAAACTGATCTGTCTATAGACACACTTACCATCTGCAGGGTTTCTTGTTTACTTTTCACACTTGTTCTTTTCCCATTTCCCCTCTTATTCATGCCTATTCTTGCTATGATGGAAAAACTCCCGAGAGCCAAAGCAAGGGACCCTGTGAAATACTGATGTTGAGAAAGCAAAGTGCTCTGATGACTGGCAAACACATCCTTTTCAACTCAGATGGCTTCTAATTCTTTACCCTAAACAAAATTGCTCTAAAATTATCATGAGACTTACTCAAGATTATTCCAAATAATCTTTGATGATAGACTACTATGTTATGTTTAGAATGTGACTCCGGAAAAGTTCAAAGAACTGAAGGCTGTTGCTATAACAAAATCTATTCCATTCCCAGCTACTTATTATTTTTTGAAAAGTTCTTTCAGTGCTATTTATTAAGATGAGGAATAACACTAAAGATGACCTTTGTCTCATTCTAGTAATAAAATAATATTCCTGTATGAAGAGATGAACTAATTAGGAAAAACAAACTAATCCTGTCCATTTTATTAAGACATGAATTTCTGCTAGCATTTGAATTATTCTGTTTATTTATCAACATTAAAATATATTTGTATGTTTTACTTAATTTTGTACTAAATGAGAAGTGTTAGAGAACTCTTCAGAAGAAAAATTTAAAAAAACGTTTGAACTGTATGGTCACAGGAAATTTTTAAAAATGTCAATTTATATCCTTCTTTTGAGGGAATTATTATAAGCGTATTTAGCAAAATTCTTTCAATTATAATGTTATTGTATTAGGATAAAGTTCTATGGGGATAATGGAATGGAAATAAGACTTCAAGGAACATTATAAAACAAGATACACATACATTTATATTTTTAAATGGAAAATGGTGAGTAAAAAATTCCTTTGGAATTTAGATTCCATTGGAAACATTTAAAAGAGTGGAGTAACAGTTTTATTTTGGACTTTCAATATTTACATTTCACTGAAAGTCACATCTAGCAACCGCTTAAACTTTTGATAAAAACCATATAAATAACTTAAAAATGAGTTGTAACTAGTGGGTATAATGTCTTGAAATTATTTTAGGGACTAGATGAGCAAAAAGGATTGAAGACCAGATCATAAGAGTCATTCATAATTATTTAAAAGCAAGATCTCACATGAGATTAACAACCTACAGGTTGTGGGTAACAGAGAATGCTGATTTGAAGAGTGACAGTGCCTGGACTTGCCTCTGACAGTAGGTGGGAACTGGGGTCAGGAGATGATAGAGTTTGCAGTGTCCAACCTGAGAATTGGCAGAATCTAAGTCCTCACTCTAGTCTGCAATTCCTGGGTAGCCAGTGATGGGTGGATAAGAGCAGGAGAGTAGAGATGGCTGTGTGGGAGAAACACCTAGGATTTATGAAGTTCCATTCATATGGTTCTTCCTAGTGTCCCTCTGGGTCTGGAGCCCAGTTGCCCCACAGCACTTACCCATCTCATTGATGCACCCTGTTTAGCTCACCTCCCTTCCCTGGCTCACTTTCCACACTGCCTGACTTGTGCTTCCTGAGACCACCCCCCAAATAAACTACCTGCCCCCAAGCTCTGTTACAGGATCTGTGCCCAAACCAAGATATGTGCCATAAGTTACTTTCTTAAGTAGAATAAAATTAATTTCAACTCAACTTAGCATGCATTTATTGAGTGCATGCTAGGTTGTCTCTAGGGATACCCTAGAACTATTAATTAATTAATTAATCAGAACGGAAT
The DNA here is from genome assembly GCF_005190385.1 of Monodon monoceros. NCBI lineage: Eukaryota > Metazoa > Chordata > Mammalia > Artiodactyla > Monodontidae > Monodon > Monodon monoceros. The sequence continues at coordinate 16,044,536 of NW_021703767.1, forward strand.
TGTCAGGAGTATCAGCCGATTGATTCTCTGTACTGTGTGTACATAAAGAGATTTGGGAAAAACTGACCTTGAAGAAATTAATCTTAAAAAGAGATGAAATGTGTAGTGAGAAGCTGCTCTGTCAAAAGCCGGAAACCAAATGCAGAGACATAATAAAAGTTGAATATTTAGTGAACTTCTTTTGGAATAACCACAATTTTTCATTAAATATTTTTTCCTTATGAAATTTGCTGCTGTTCCATCATGGCAATGAGGAATAATAAAAGAACCCAAGTGTAGTGTCTGCTTTTAAAACAATGGTTAAGCTTTATTTGTAAGGGCAAATGAGAGTCATGTTCTATTATGGAGTTAATAGGAAATAAGCAAGATTTCCCTCTTAACTTCCATTATGGCTCATATGAATGCTGGTAATGCAATTATGTAAATGTCTGGCTGAGGTTTGGAGTGCTGCCTTTATTATTTAGCTGTAAAGTTATAAAATGTCTAATTTACATATTACTTTTTTTTTGCAGCCGTGGTCTAAAGCCTATAAACAAGGCTTTATTTTTCAGAGAAGTTTTTTAAAACAGAGGCTTCTGGCAGTGAGAATATATAGTCTTACCCTGCATTTGGCCTTGAGCTTTGAGCAGGGAGACATGTTTATAACTCCAGCTGGAGAAAACCAAAATTAGAGAGAAATAATAAGTGTGTTAATAACTTTATAAGTTATTAATGAGTAGAGCCAGAGGGCTTGGAGGGGGACCTCAGTTTCGAAACTCTCTTGGATAGTTTTTCTACATGTGTGATCTTGAGCAGAAAACATGGAAGCCTCTTGTGACACTCAGAATCATCACTGAGGCATTAGTGTCAGTTGGTTTGCTTTTTGATGCTCGAAATTACTAAGTTCTTCCTTCACTAAAACACTGCAGTGTTTTAATAAGGAACAGACGTGGGTCAGGAAAACAAAAAGACACAGCATGGAAGACAGTGCTGCCTGCTTATATATCCATAGACTGTCTAAGCTGGAAAGAAACTGTAGTATCATCTACTGTTTAAAAAAATCACTTTTTGGCTCTTACTAGACACAGTACTAGACAGTTACAAAGATGAACTCATTCTATTGTTTTATCTGTCCTATGAAGTAAGCATGATTATCTCCATCTTTTTAAGAAAGTTTTATTTTATATTGCGGTATAGTTGATTAACAATGTAGTGTTAGTTTCAGGTGTACAGCAAAGTGATTCAGTTATGCATATACATGTATCTATTCTTTTTCAAATTCTTTTCCCATTTAGGTTATTACAGAATATTGAGCAGAGTTCCCTGTGCTATATGGTAGGTCCTTGTTGATTATCTATTTTAAATACAGTGTGTTTAAAAACAGTGTGTACATGTTAATCCCAAACGCCCAATCTATCCCTCACCCTCCCCTTCCCCCCTAGTAACCATAGATCCTTCTCTAAGTCTGTGAGTCTGTTTCCATTTTGTAAATAAGTTCATTTATATCATTCTTTTTTTTTTGATTCCACATATAAGCTGTATTATATGATATTTGTCTTTCTTTGACTTACTTCCCTTAGTATGATAATCCCCAGGTCCATCCAAGTTGCTGTAAATGGCATTATTTCATTCTTTTTAATGACTGAGTAATATTCCATTGCATATATGTACCACGTCTTCTTTATTCACTCATCTGTTGATGGACATGTAGGTAGCTTCCATGTCTTGGCTACTGTAAACAGTGCTGCAGTGAACAGTAGGGTGCGTGTATCCTTTTGAGCCATATTTTTCTCTAGATATATGCCCAGGAGTGGGATTGCTGGATCACATGGTAGCTCTATTTTTAGTTTTTTAAGGAACCTCCATACTGTTCTCCATAGTGGCTGTATCAATTTACATTCCCGCCAACAGTGCAGGAGGGCTCCCTTTTCTCCACACCCCCTCCAGTATTTATTGTTTGTAGATTTTTTGATGATGGCCATTCTGATTGGTGTGAGGTGGTATCTCATTGTAGTTTTGATTTGCATTTCTCTAATAATTAGCGATGTTGAACATCTTTTCATGTGCATCTTGGCCATCTGTATGTGTTCTTTGGAGAAATGTCTATTTAGGTCTTCTGGCCATTTTTGGATTGGGTTGTTTGTTTTTAAGATATTGAGCCACATGAGCTGTTTGTGAAGTTTGGAGACTAATCCTTTGATTATCTCCATCTTATAGACTGCCAGAGGTAATGTGGCCAAGGTCTTAAACTAGAAATCAAAGAGCAAAGATTTATTGTTTTTTAGTAGCTTTTGCTTAATTTTTGTTAGATAATTTTATTAATTGATATATAACTGTAGGGTGAATTTTTATTTCGTTTCATGGTGGTAAGAACACAACATGAGACCCAGACTTCTTAAGTTTTTAAGTGTATAATACATTGTTGTATATCACCATAGGTATAATGTTGTACAGCAGATCTCTGATTCCTCTTGCTTATCTGAAACTTTATGCCCATTGATTAGAAACTTCCCATTTCCCTCTCCTCCTTGCCTCTAACAACAGCTATTCCTTCCACTCTTTGATGCTATGAATTTGACTATTTTAGGTATCTCATATAGATGGAATCATGCAGCCTTTGTTTTTCTGTGACTGGCTTCTGTCACTTAATGTCCTCAAGGTTCATTCACGTTTTTGCATTATTGCAGAATGTGCTTTTTTAAGGCTGAATTACTATAGCATGTATTGATATATACCACATTTCCTTTATCCATTCATCTTTGATGGACACTTGGGTTGTTTCCACATCTTGGCTGTTGTGAATAGTGCTGCAGTGAACATAGGAGTGGCAATATATTTTTTGAGATCCTGGTTTCAATTCTTTTGGATAAATACCCACAACTGGGATTGCTGAATTGTATGGTGGTTTTTATTTTTCATTTTTGAGGAATCTTCATACTGTTTTCCATAGTGACTGCGCTATTTTTTTTGCATTCCCACCAACAGTGCTCAAGTGTTTCAATTTCTCCACATCCTTGCCAACACTTGTTGTCTTTTGTTTTTTTGATAATAGCCATCCTCACTGGTGGGAGGTGACATCTTACTGTGGTTTTGATTTGCATTTCTCTGATGATAATCATATTGAGCATTTTTCATATACTTGGCCATTTGTATGTCTTCTTTGGAGAAATGTCTATTCAAGTCCTTGACCCCTTTTTTATCCAGGTTATTAGCCTTTTTTTTTAAAAAAAAAAACTATTGAGTTATTGTTGTCTGATTTTTAACCACTATATATATGTCTTCTTTTTCTTCTATGCTCTCTTTTTTGATATGAAGCCTTTGGAAACTCTGTGATGTTCCAAGATCCCCGGGGTTACAAGTGACAGAGAAGGACTTAGAATGTAGTCTTTGACTCCCAGGCAAATGGCTTGGTGCTGTACCACCTACCACCACCCCAGGCTTCCCTGTATGACAGAGGAGATAGCTGCGATGCAAGTGTGTAGTGACATGTAGACCAATTGTTGCCAGCATTTAAAAATAAAATCTCCAAGACTTGTAGCAGGTTTTGGAGATGCAGATGTCTGGAGTATAAAAGGGAGTCGAGCCTTCTTCACTACCTCTCATGGACGCCTTCCTTCCCAGAAATAACCAGGACAGGAACGATTTTTAACATCCTTTGGCTGATAAATGGAAACTTACACAAAGACATTTCAGATGACTTTCAAAAAAACAAACAAGAAATTTTATACAGGTAGCCTTGGTAGTTTTGTTTTACAAATGCCCGTTTCATTCATTTAGCAATTTTCTGCTTTTTCCATCAGACTCCTATTCCTGTTGACTTAGCTGTTCATTTACCTGGAAAAGCTCAGTTCATCTAAAATTGTGGGACTTCACAGCACACTAGTTTTTAAAAGTTTTCGTTAAATATTATCCTTAAACTTCACTTCTTTAAAAGTTTTATTTAGTATTCTCTTTTACTATTATTATTATTTGCTCTTATTGTTTTGCTGTTTCTTCTTACTTTTTCTTGAGTCCAGTTTTACTTTATTATTATTGTTTAAAATTTTTTATTGGAGTATAGTTGATTTACAATGTTGTGTTAGTTTCAGTGTACAGCAAAGTGAGTCAGTTATACATACACACATATCCACTCTTTTTTAGATTCTTTTTCCATATAGGCCATTACAGAGTACTGAGTAGAGTTCCCTCTGCTATACAGTAGGTCCTTATTAGTTATCTATTTTATAAATAGTAGTGTGTATATGTCAATCCAAATCTCCCAATTTATCCCTCCACCTCTCACCCCCTGGTAACCATAAGTTTGTTTTCTACATCTGTGACTCTATTTCTGTTTTGTAAATAAGTTCATTTGTACCTCTTTTTTTTTAGATTCCACATATAAGTGATATCATATGATATTTGTCTTTGTCTGACTTACTTCACTCAGTATGACAATCTCTAGGTCCATCCATGTTGCTGCAAATGGCATTATTTCATTCTTTCTTATGGCTGAGTATTATTCCATTGTATATATGTACCACATCTTTATCCATTCCTCTGTTGATGGACATTTATGTTGCTTCCATGTCCTGGCTATTGCAAATAGTGCTGCAATGAACATTGGGGTGCATATATATTTTTGAACGATGTTTTTCTCTGGGTATATGCCCAGGAGTGGGATTGCTGGGCCATATGGTAGTTCTATTTTTAGTTTTTTTTTTTTTTTTTTTGGTGGTACGTGGGCCTCTCACTGTTGTGGTCTCTCCCGTTGCAGAGCACAGGCTCTGGACGCGCAGGCTCAGCGGCCATGGCTCACAGGCCTAGCCGTTCTGTGGAATGTGGGATCTTCCCGGACCAGGGCACGAACCTGTGTCCCCTGCATCGACAGGCGGACTCTCAACCACTGTGTCACCAGGAAGCCCTATTTTTAGTTTTTAAAGGAACCTCCATACTGTTCTCCATACTGGCTCTACCAATTTACATTCCTACCAACAGTGTAGGAGGGTTCCCTTTCCTCCATACTCTCTCCAGCATTTATTGTTTGTAGATTGTTTATGATAATGACCATTCTGACCATTCTCATTGTAGTTTTGATTTGCATTTCTCTAATTATTAATGATGTTGAGCATCTTTTCATGTGCTTTTTGGCCATCTTTACGTCTTCTTTGCAGAAATGTCTGTTTAGGTCTTCTGCCATTTTTGGATTGGGTTGTTTGTTTTTTGATATTGAGCTGCATGAACTGTTTGTATATTTTGGAGATGAATCCCGTGTTCGTTGCTTCATCTGCAAATATTTTCTCCTATTCTGAGTCTTGTCTTTTTGTTTTGTTTATCATTTCCTATGCTGTGCAAAAGCTTTTAAGTGTTTCTTCTTACTTTTTGACCTCTGCTTCTACACTGGTTCTAGACTGAAGATGAACCGATACCCTAAAACTCATGATGATTCAGCATTTCCCCCTTGCAAAATCTTAACTTTTGGAAGTTAATGACTTTCTTTTCATGTGTTTATATCTTCAGAGAATGCCACTGAAGGCATAAACCATTTTTTCTTTCTACCAATAAGTAATTTTTATTTTAAGGGTTTGATGATCGTATCAAATAGACATTTATTTGTGTGTGTGTGTGGTGTGTGTGTGTGTGTGTGTGTGTGTGTGTGAATGCAATGGTTAAGAATGTGATTGCTGATTACCTGAGTCAAATCTGGCTCAAATCTGGTGCTACCTAGGGCAAGTCACCCAATCTTTCTTTGCCACAATCTTCTAACCTGAAAAAGGAGGAAAGACAGTAGTATATATTTCAGGGAGTTCCTGTGAAGATTAATTAAGTTGTACTTGGGACAGTGTTTGGCTCAGAATAAGTAGGAGACAAGTGTTAACTACTATGTAGTAGTGTAAATTCTCACAACATGGCTATTGGTTCTAGATCAGCACTGTGTGATGCAAGCATAATGTGGGTCATATATGAAATTGATTGATTGATTGATTGACTGATTGCTGGGCAGGGTCACAGGCCCATAATTCAGGCTTTATTTGCATAACTGAATCTCTGCATCTTCTACCTTTTGGTAAGTGAGCTATTATTTTTGGCAGAGGGATCTTCAATAGGAGTCTTGGATAAGATTGATCATTTTTAAACCATCAGGCAGTCCAAGGAACTATGTTAAAAGGGATAATTGAATATCTTCATGCATGCATTATTAAGACACCTAAATTTTTGGTGTTTACAGTATATAACTTTACTGCTACATTTTAGTCTTTTTTTTCATTTTGCACAACCATGATATTAGATATTAAGTGACATAATTCTTTCTCTAGTAATGAACTGGTTTATCCATTTTGCAGACTCTAAATTGAGATCTTGTGAAAAGGAAATAGATAATGTGGGAACACAGAGAAAAATATATTGAAAATCAATGGATGTATTGTTGACTACAGTATCATAAAATGTAAAAAGGTTCTAGTAGCCACATTTAAAAAAGGTAAAACATAAACTGGTGAAATTCATTTTAATAGTACATTTTATTTAACCCACCATATAAAAATGTTCCAATATGTAATCAATACAAAAATCATCACAAGATATTTTACTTTTTACAAAAAATCAACTGTGCCTTTGAAATCAGGGCATATGTTACATTGACAGTACCTCTTCATTTGGACCAGACAGTCTTGTGCTCAGTGACCACATTTGCCTGGTGGATCCTGCACTGGGCAGTGCAGGTCTAGATTGTCAAACACTAAGATGAAAATTTTGATACAATGCCTCATTTGCCATGGATATTTTATGTAGCATAGTGGCCAGACTAGTAATACTATTAATCTAGGAATAGGGTTGGGCTCAAGAAGTGTTGAGAAGAACTCAAAGTTTGTATCCAGAGTTCCAGCTCCCAAGTTCAGGGCCTTCCTCCCATCTGGCACAACACTCCCTACCCTAGGCAGGATCTCATGGGGAAGCCCACCCATACCTACACTCCAGGGCTTTAGGTTTTGACATTACTGTCCATTCTGTGTCCTAATCCCCAAGGACTTGAATATGATGAAGTTATATTTGATTCTTGTTATTTATGGTAGTTATGTTTTATAAAGTCTCTGAGAACACTGGATTAGCAAATACTAAAGTGTTGCTCCTGGGGATGAACAGGATTAAGTTCTTGGGCCTCTGGTCACCATATTTTCATCAACCATCCAACACATAACCTTTTAAAATGTATTTCTGTTTAAGTATACCTTATTTACCATATACTGTTGATTCTTGAACATTGAACTCATGGCCAACAGCACTATAACTCATGCTTAAATGAAATTTATTCAATACACATACTACACAGTACATCAGTACTAAGCTTGGGGAGCCATTCTATATATTTATTGATTGACTGATTTCAGTTTTATTGATATATAATTGACCTACAGCACTGTATAAAATTTAAGGTACACAGCATAATCATTTGACTTATATATATCATGAAACGATGACCACAGTAAATTTAGTGAACATCCGCCATCTCATATAGATACAAATTAAAGAAATAGAAAAAAAAAATTTCCTTGTGATGAGAGTTCTTAGGATTTATTCTCTTGACTTTCATATATAACATATGGCAGTGTTAATTATATTTATCATGTAGTACATTATATTCCTAGTACTTATTTACCTTATAACTGGAATTTTGTACCTTTTGACCAACTTCATCCAATATTCCTAATCCTCCACACCCCCTTACCCACCTCCAGTAACTATAAATCTATTCTCTTTTTCTATGAGTTGTTTGTTTGTTATTTGAATTATAATTGACTTACAACATTATGTTAGTTCCTCATGCACAACATAGTGATTTGAAGTTTCTATACATTTCAAAATGATCACCATGGTAAGCCTAGTTACCGTACAAAGATATTACATTATTATTGACTATATTCCCTATGCTGTACATTTCATTTTAAACAGTGAAATCACCAACCAAAAGCACAAAAATACAAAAAACATGGCAGTAACTAGACTGCGAAAGGACACTTGTTTTATAGTATGGCAGTAACTAGACTGCGAAAGGACACTTGTTTTATAGTATGGCAGTAACTAGACTGCGAAAGGACACTTGTTTTATAGTATG